>NC_030385.2:22643266-22787936 GCF_001625215.2 Daucus carota subsp. sativus | reverse complement strand
TAAACGAGTCAAGATGAAACTACAAGTTCATCTAATTTTAAACAACCGAAAATGAAGCTACAATTGTTTTCAAACTTCCAACGAGTCTGGAATGAAGCTACAAGTTGTTTCCAACATAACTCTATCCCCACTAATAAACAACAAGTTGTTCCGAGCTCAAACGAGTCAAGAATGAAAACTACAATTGATTCTAATTTTAAACAACCGAAAATGAAGCTACAAGTTGTTTTCAACTTCAAACGAGTCTGGAATGAAGCTACAAGTTGTTTCCAACTTCAATCTAGCCAATAATGAAGCAACAAGTTTTTTCCGGGCTCAAACGAGTCAAGAATGAAACTACAAGTTGCTTTCTAATTTTAACAACCGAAAATGAAGCTACAAAGTTGTTTTCAACTTCAAACGAGTCTGGAATGAAGCTACAAGTTGTTTCCAACTTCAATCTAGCCAATAATGAAGCAACAAGTTGTTTCCGGGCTCAAACGAGTCAAGAATGAAACTACAAGTTGATTCTAATTTTTAAAAGCACCGAAAATGAAGCTACAAGTTGTTTCACAACTTCAACGAGTCTGAGAATGAAGCTCAAAGTTGTTTCCAACTTCAATCTAGCCAATAATGAAGCAACAAGTTGTTTTACGAGCTCAAACGAGTCAAGAATGAAACTACAAGTTTGATTCTAATTTTAAACAACCGAAAATGAATCTACAAGTGTTTTTCAACTTCAAACGAGTCTGAATGAAGCTACAAGTTGTTTCCAAACTTCAATCTAGCCAATAATGAAGCAACAAGTTTTTTTCGGGCTCAAACGAGTCAAGAATGAAACTACAAAGTTGATTCAATTTTAAACAACCGAAAATGAAGCTACAAGTTGTTTTCAACTTCAAACGAGTCTGAGAATGAAGCTACAAGTTGTTTCCAACTTCAATCTAGCCAATAATGAAGCAACAAGTTGTTTCCGGGCTCAAACGAGTCAAGAATGAAACTACAAGTTGATTCTAATTTTAAACAACCGAAAATGAAGCTACAAGTTGTTTTCAACTTAAACGAGTCTAGAATGAATCTACAAGTTGTTTCCAACTCAACTAGCCATAATGAAGCAACAAGTGTTTTCGGCTCAAACGAGTCAAGAATGAAACTACAAGTTGATTCTAATTTTAAACAACCGAAAATGAAGCTACAAGTTGTTTTCAAACTTCAAACGAGTCTGAATGAACTACAAGTTGTTTCCAACTTCAATCTAGCCAATAATGAAGCAACAAGTTGTTTCCTAGGCTCAAACGAGTCAAGAATGAAACTACAAGTTGATTTTAATTTTAAACAACCGAAAATGAAGCTACAAGTTGTTTTTCAACTTCAAACGAGTCGGAATGAAGGCTACAAGTTGTTTCCAACTTCAATCTAGCCAAATAATGAGAACAAGTTTTTTCGGGCTCAAACGAGTCAAGAAATGAACTACAAGTTCATTCTAATTTTAAAAACAACCGAAAATGAAGCTACAAGTTGTTTTCAACTTCAAACGAGTCTGAAATGAAGCTACAAGTTGTTTCCAACTTCAATCTAGCCAATAATAGCAACAGAGTTGTTTCCGAGCTCAAACTAGTCAGAAGGAAACTACAAGTTGGTTTAATTTTAAGCAAACCGAAAATGAAGCTACAAGTTGTTTCACTTCAAAACGAGTCTGAGATGAAGCTACAAGTTGGTTTCCAACTTCAATCTAGCCAATAATAAGCAACAAGTTGTTTCCGGGCTCAAACGATCAAGAATGAAACTACAAGTTGATTCTAATTTAAACAACCGAAAATGAAGCTACAAGTTGTTTTCAACTTCAAACGAGTCTGGAATGAAGCTACAAGTTGTTTCCAACTTCAATCTAGCCAATAATGAAGCAACAGTTGTTTCCGGCTAAACGAGTCAAGAATGAAACTACAAGTTGATTCTAATTTTAAACAACCGAAAATGAAGCTACAAGTTGTTTTCAACTTCAAACGAGTCTAGAATGAAGCTACAAGTTGTTTCCAACTTCAATCTAGCCAATAATGAAGCAACAAGTTGTTTCTCCGGGCTCAAACGAGTCAAGAATGAAACTACAAGTTGATTCTAATTTTAAACAACCGAAAATGAAGCTACAAGTTGTTTTCAACTTCAAACGAGTCTGGAATGAAGCTACAAGTTGTTTCCAACTTCAATCTAGCCAATAATGAAGCAACAAGTTTTTTTTCGGGCTCAAACGAGTCAAGAATGAAACTACAAGTTGATTCTAATTTTAAACAACCGAAAATGAAGCTACAAGTTGTTTTCAACTTCAAACGAGTCTGGAATGAAGCTACAAGTTGTTTCCAACTTCAATCTAGCCAATAATGAAGCAACAAGTTTTTTCGGGCTCAAACGAGTCAAGAATGAAACTACAAGTTGATTCTAATTTAAACAACCGAAAATGAAGCTACAAGTTGTTTTCAACTTCAAACGAGTCTGAATGAAGCTACAAGTTGTTTCCAACTTCAATCTAGCCAATAATGAAGCAACAAGTTTGTTTCCGGGCTCAAACGAGTCAAGAATGAAACTACAAGTTGATTCTAATTTTAAACAACCGAAAATGAAGCTACAAGTTGTTTTCAACTTCAAACGAGTCTGGAATGAAGCTACAAGTTGTTTCCAACTTCAATCTAGCCAATAATGAAGCAACAAGTTGTTTCGGGCTCAAACGAGTCAAGAATGAAACTACAAGTTGATTCTAATTTTAAACAACCGAAAATGAAGCTACAAGTTGTTTTCAACTTCAAACGAGTCTGGAATGAAGCTACAAGTTGTTTCCAACTTCAATCTAGCCAATAATGAAAGCACAAGTTGTTTCCGAGCTCAAACGAGTCAAGAATGAAACTACAAGTTGATTCTAATTTTAAACAACCGAAAATGAAGCTACAAGTTGTTTTCAACTTCAAACGAGTCTGGAATGAAGCTACAAGTTGTTTCCAACTTCAATCTAGCCAATAATGAAGCAACAAGTTGTTTTCCGGGCTCAAACGAGTCAAGAATGAAACTACAAGTTGATTCTAATTTTAAACAACCGAAAATGAAGCTACAAGTTGTTTTCACTTCAAACGAGTCTGGAATGAAGCTACAAGTTGTTTCCAACTTCAATCTAGCCAATAATGAAGCAACAAGTTGTTTCCGGCTCAAACGAGTCAAGAATGAAACTACAAGTTGATTCTAATTTTAAACAACCGAAATGAAGCTACAAGTTGTTTTCAACTTCAAACGAGTCTGGAATGAAGCTACAAGTTGTTTCCAACTTCAATCTAGCCAATAATGAAGCAACAAGTTGTTTCCGGGCTCAAACGAGTCAAGAATGAAACTACAAGTTGATTCTAATTTTAAACAACCGAAAATGAAGCTACAAGTTGTTTTCAACTTCAAACGAGTCTGGAATGAAGCTACAAGTTGTTTCCAACTTCAATCTAGCCAATAATGAAGCAACAAGTTGTTTCCGAGCTCAAACGAGTCAAGAATGAAACTACAAGTTGATTCTAATTTTAAACAACCGAAAATGAAGCTACAAGTTGTTTTCAACTTCAAACGAGTCTGGAATGAAGCTACAAGTTGTTTCCAACTTCAATCTAGCCAATAATGAAGCAACAAGTTGTTTCCGGGCTCAAACGAGTCAAGAATGAAACTACAAGTTGATTCTAATTTTAAACAACCGAAAATGAAGCTACAAGTTGTTTTCAACTTCAAACGAGTCTGAATGAAGCTACAAGTTGTTTCCAACTTCAATCTAGCCAATAATGAAGCAACAAGTTGTTTCCGGGCTCAAACGAGTCAAGAATGAAACTACAAGTTGATTCTAATTTTAAACAACCGAAAATGAAGCTACAAGTTGTTTTCAACTTCAAACGAGTCTGGAATGAAGCTACAAGTTGTTTCCAACTTCAATCTAGCCAATAATGAAGCAACAAGTTGTTTCCGGGCTCAAACGAGTCAAGAATGAAACTACAAGTTGATTCTAATTTTAAACAACCGAAAATGAAGCTACAAGTTGTTTTCAACTTCAAACGAGTCTGGAATGAAGCTACAAGTTGTTTCCAACTTCAATCTAGCCAATAATGAAGCAAGCAAGTTGTTTCCGGGCTCAAACGAGTCAAGAATGAAACTACAAGTTGATTCTAATTTTAAACAACCGAAAATGAAGCTACAAGTTGTTTTCAACTTCAAACGAGTCTGGAATGAAGCTACAAGTTGTTTCCAACTTCAATCTAGCCAATAATGAAGCAACAAGTTTTTTTCGGCTCAAACGAGTCAAGAATGAAACTACAAGTTGATTCTAATTTTAAACAACCGAAAATGAAGCTACAAGTTGTTTTCAACTTCAAACGAGTCTGAATGAAGCTACAAGTTGTTTCCAACTTCAATCTAGCCAATAATGAAGCAACAAGTTGTTTCCGGGCTCAAACGAGTCAAGAATGAAACTACAAGTTGATTCTAATTTTAAACAACCGAAAATGAAGCTACAAGTTGTTTTCAACTTCAAACGAGTCTGGAATGAAGCTACAAGTTGTTTCCAACTTCAATCTAGCCAATAATGAAGCAACAAGTTGTTTCCGGCTCAAACGAGTCAAGAATGAAACTACAAGTTGATTCTAATTTTAAACAACCGAAAATGAAGCTACAAGTTGTTTTCAACTTCAAACGAGTCTGGAATGAAGCTACAAGTTGTTTCCAACTTCAATCTAGCCAATAATGAAGCAACAAGTTGTTTCCGGGCTCAAACGAGTCAAGAATGAAACTACAAGTTGATTCTAATTTTAAACAACCGAAAATGAAGCTACAAGTTGTTTTCAACTTCAAACGAGTCTGGAATGAAGCTACAAGTTGTTTCCAACTTCAATCTAGCCAATAATGAAGCAACAAGTTGTTTCCGAGCTCAAACGAGTCAAGAATGAAACTACAAGTTGATTCTAATTTTAACAACCGAAATGAAGCTACAAGTTGTTTTCAACTTCAACGAGTCTGGAATGAAGCTACAAGTTGTTTCCAACTTCAATCTAGCCAATAATGAAGCAACAAGTTGTTTCCGGGCTCAAACGAGTCAAGAATGAAACTACAAGTTGATTCTAATTTTAAACAACCGAAAATGAAGCTACAAGTTGTTTTCAACTTCAAACGAGTCTGGAATGAAGCTACAAGTTGTTTCCAACTTCAATCTAGCCAATAATGAAGCAACAAGTTGTTTCCGGGCTCAAACGAGTCAAGAATGAAACTACAAGTTGATTCTAATTTTAAACAACCGAAAATGAAGCTACAAGTTGTTTTCAACTTCAAACGAGTCTGGAATGAAGCTACAAGTTGTTTCCAACTTCAATCTAGCCAATAATGAAGCAACAAGTTGTTTCCGGCTCAAACGAGTCAAGAATGAAACTACAAGTTGATTCTAATTTTAAACAACCGAAAATGAAGCTACAAGTTGTTTTCAACTTCAAACGAGTCTGGAATGAAGCTACAAGTTGTTTCCAACTTCAATCTAGCCAATAATGAAGCAACAAGTTGTTTTCGGGCTCAAACGAGTCAAGAATGAAACTACAAGTTGATTCTAATTTTAAACAACCGAAAATGAAGCTACAAGTTGTTTTCAACTTCAAACGAGTCTGGAATGAAGCTACAAGTTGTTTCCAACTTCAATCTAGCCAATAATGAAGCAACAAGTTGTTTCCGGCTCAAACGAGTCAAGAATGAAACTACAAGTTGATTCTAATTTTAAACAACCGAAAATGAAGCTACAAGTTGTTTTCAACTTCAAACGAGTCTGAATGAAGCTACAAGTTGTTTCCAACTTCAATCTAGCCAATAATGAAGCAACAAGTTGTTTCCGGGCTCAAACGAGTCAAGAATGAAACTACAAGTTGATTCTAATTTAAACAACCGAAAATGAAGCTACAAGTTGTTTTCAACTTCAAACGAGTCTGGAATGAAGCTACAAGTTGTTTCCAACTTCAATCTAGCCAATAATGAAGCAACAAGTTTTTTCCGGGCTCAAACGAGTCAAGAATGAAACTACAAGTTGATTCTAATTTTAAACAACCGAAAATGAAGCTACAAGTTGTTTTCAACTTCAAACGAGTCTGGAATGAAGCTACAAGTTGTTTCCAACTTCAATCTAGCCAATAATAAAGCAACAAGTTGTTTCCGGCTCAAACGAGTCAAGAATGAAACTACAAGTTGATTCTAATTTTAAACAACCGAAAATGAAGCTACAAGTTGTTTTCAACTTCAAACGAGTCTGGAATGAAGCTACAAGTTGTTTCCAACTTCAATCTAGCCAATAATGAAGCAACAAGTTTTTTCCGGCTCAAACGAGTCAAGAATGAAACTACAAGTTGATTCTAATTTTAAACAACCGAAAATGAAGCTACAAGTTGTTTTCAACTTCAAACGAGTCTGGAATGAAGCTACAAGTTGTTTCCAACTTCAATCTAGCCAATAATGAAGCAACAAGTTGTTTCCGAGCTCAAACGAGTCAAGAATGAAACTACAAGTTGATTCTAATTTTAACAACCGAAAATGAAGCTACAAGTTGTTTTCAACTTCAAACGAGTCTGAATGAAGCTACAAGTTGTTTCCAACTTCAATCTAGCCAATAATGAAGCAACAAGTTGTTTCCGGGCTCAAACGAGTCAAGATGAAACTACAAGTTGATTCTAATTTAAACAACCGAAATGAAGCTACAAGTTGTTTTCAACTTCAAACGAGTCTGGAATGAAGCTACAAGTTGTTTCCAACTTCAATCTAGCCAATAATGAAGCAACAAGTTGTTTCCGGCTCAAACGAGTCAAGAATGAAACTACAAGTTGATTCTAATTTTAAACAACCGAAAATGAAGCTACAAGTTGTTTTCAACTTCAAACGAGTCTGGAATGAAGCTACAAGTTGTTTCCAACTTCAATCTAGCCAATAATGAAGCAACAAGTTGTTTCCGGGCTCAAACGAGTCAAGAATGAAACTACAAGTTGATTCTAATTTTAAACAACCGAAAATGAAGCTACAAGTTGTTTTCAACTTCAAACGAGTCTGGAATGAAGCTACAAGTTGTTTCCAACTTCAATCTAGCCAATAATGAAGCAACAAGTTGTTTCGGGCTCAAACGAGTCAAGAATGAAACTACAAGTTGATTCTAATTTTAAACAACCGAAAATGAAGCTACAAGTTGTTTTCAACTTCAAACGAGTCTGGAATGAAGCTACAAGTTGTTTCCAACTTCAATCTAGCCAATAATGAAGCAACAAGTTGTTTCCGGGCTCAAACGAGTCAAGAATGAAACTACAAGTTGATTCTAATTTTAAACAACCGAAATGAAGCTACAAGTTGTTTTCAACTTCAAACGAGTCTGAATGAAGCTACAAGTTGTTTCCAACTTCAATCTAGCCAATAATGAAGCAACAAGTTGTTTCCGGGCTCAAACGAGTCAAGAATGAAACTACAAGTTGATTCTAATTTTAAACAACCGAAAATGAAGCTACAAGTTGTTTTCAACTTCAAACGAGTCTGGAATGAAGCTACAAGTTGTTTCCAACTTCAATCTAGCCAATAATGAAGCAACAAGTTGTTTCCGGGCTCAAACGAGTCAAGAATGAAACTACAAGTTGATTCTAATTTTAAACAACCGAAAATGAAGCTACAAGTTGTTTTCAACTTCAAACGAGTCTGGAATGAAGCTACAAGTTGTTTCCAACTTCAATCTAGCCAATAATGAAGCAACAAGTTGTTTCCGGGCTCAAACGAGTCAAGAATGAAACTACAAGTTGATTCTAATTTTAAACAACCGAAAATGAAGCTACAAGTTGTTTTCAACTTCAAACGAGTCTGGAATGAAGCTACAAGTTGTTTCCAACTTCAATCTAGCCAATAATGAAGCAACAAGTTGTTTCGGGCTCAAACGAGTCAAGAATGAAACTACAAGTTGATTCTAATTTTAAACAACCGAAAATGAAGCTACAAGTTGTTTTCAACTTCAAACGAGTCTGGAATGAAGCTACAAGTTGTTTCCAACTTCAATCTAGCCAATAATGAAGCAACAAGTTGTTTCCGGCTCAAACGAGTCAAGAATGAAACTACAAGTTGATTCTAATTTTAAACAACCGAAAATGAAGCTACAAGTTGTTTTCAACTTCAAACGAGTCTGGAATGAAGCTACAAGTTGTTTCCAACTTCAATCTAGCCAATAATGAAGCAACAAGTTGTTTCCGGCTCAAACGAGTCAAGAATGAAACTACAAGTTGATTCTAATTTTAAACAACCGAAAATGAAGCTACAAGTTGTTTTCAACTTCAAACGAGTCTGGAATGAAGCTACAAGTTGTTTCCAACTTCAATCTAGCCAATAATGAAGCAACAAGTTGTTTCCGGGCTCAAACGAGTCAAGAATGAAACTACAAGTTGATTCTAATTTTAAACAACCGAAAATGAAGCTACAAGTTGTTTTCAACTTCAAACGAGTCTGGAATGAAGCTACAAGTTGTTTCCAACTTCAATCTAGCCAATAATGAAGCAACAAGTTGTTTCCGGGCTCAAACGAGTCAAGAATGAAACTACAAGTTGATTCTAATTTTAAACAACCGAAAATGAAGCTACAAGTTGTTTTCAACTTCAAACGAGTCTGGAATGAAGCTACAAGTTGTTTCCAACTTCAATCTAGCCAATAATGAAGCAACAAGTTGTTTCCGGCTCAAACGAGTCAAGAATGAAACTACAAGTTGATTCTAATTTTAAACAACCGAAAATGAAGCTACAAGTTGTTTTCAACTTCAAACGAGTCTGGAATGAAGCTACAAGTTGTTTCCAACTTCAATCTAGCCAATAATGAAGCAACAAGTTTTTTCGGGCTCAAACGAGTCAAGAATGAAACTACAAGTTGATTCTAATTTTAAACAACCGAAAATGAAGCTACAAGTTGTTTTCAACTTCAAACGAGTCTGAATGAAGCTACAAGTTGTTTCCAACTTCAATCTAGCCAATAATAAAGCAACAAGTTGTTTCCGGCTCAAACGAGTCAAGAATGAAACTACAAGTTGATTCTAATTTTAAACAACCGAAAATGAAGCTACAAGTTGTTTTCAACTTCAAACGAGTCTGGAATGAAGCTACAAGTTGTTTCCAACTTCAATCTAGCCAATAATGAAGCAACAAGTTGTTTCCGGGCTCAAACGAGTCAAGAATGAAACTACAAGTTGATTCTAATTTTAAACAACCGAAAATGAAGCTACAAGTTGTTTTCAACTTCAAACGAGTCTGGAATGAAGCTACAAGTTGTTTCCAACTTCAATCTAGCCAATAATGAAGCAACAAGTTGTTTCCGGCTCAAACGAGTCAAGAATGAAACTACAAGTTGATTCTAATTTTAAACAACCGAAAATGAAGCTACAAGTTGTTTTCAACTTCAAACGAGTCTGGAATGAAGCTACAAGTTGTTTCCAACTTCAATCTAGCCAATAATGAAGCAACAAGTTGTTTCCGGGCTCAAACGAGTCAAGAATGAAACTACAAGTTGATTCTAATTTTAAACAACCGAAAATGAAGCTACAAGTTGTTTTCAACTTCAAACGAGTCTGGAATGAAGCTACAAGTTGTTTCCAACTTCAATCTAGCCAATAATGAAGCAACAAGTTGTTTCGGCTCAAACGAGTCAAGAATGAAACTACAAGTTGATTCTAATTTTAAACAACCGAAAATGAAGCTACAAGTTGTTTTCAACTTCAAACGAGTCTGGAATGAAGCTACAAGTTGTTTCCAACTTCAATCTAGCCAATAATGAAGCAACAAGTTGTTTCCGGGCTCAAACGAGTCAAGAATGAAACTACAAGTTGATTCTAATTTTAAACAACCGAAAATGAAGCTACAAGTTGTTTTCAACTTCAAACGAGTCTGGAATGAAGCTACAAGTTGTTTCCAACTTCAATCTAGCCAATAATGAAGCAACAAGTTGTTTCCGGCTCAAACGAGTCAAGAATGAAACTACAAGTTGATTCTAATTTTAAACAACCGAAAATGAAGCTACAAGTTGTTTTCAACTTCAAACGAGTCTGGAATGAAGCTACAAGTTGTTTCCAACTTCAATCTAGCCAATAATGAAGCAACAAGTTGTTTCCGGGCTCAAACGAGTCAAGAATGAAACTACAAGTTGATTCTAATTTTAAACAACCGAAAATGAAGCTACAAGTTGTTTTCAACTTCAAACGAGTCTGGAATGAAGCTACAAGTTGTTTCCAACTTCAATCTAGCCAATAATGAAGCAACAAGTTGTTTCCGGCTCAAACGAGTCAAGAATGAAACTACAAGTTGATTCTAATTTTAAACAACCGAAAATGAAGCTACAAGTTGTTTTCAACTTCAAACGAGTCTGGAATGAAGCTACAAGTTGTTTCCAACTTCAATCTAGCCAATAATGAAGCAACAAGTTGTTTCCGGGCTCAAACGAGTCAAGAATGAAACTACAAGTTGATTCTAATTTAAACAACCGAAAATGAAGCTACAAGTTGTTTTCAACTTCAAACGAGTCTGGAATGAAGCTACAAGTTGTTTCCAACTTCAATCTAGCCAATAATGAAGCAACAAGTTGTTTTCGGGCTCAAACGAGTCAAGAATGAAACTACAAGTTGATTCTAATTTTAAACAACCGAAAATGAAGCTACAAGTTGTTTTCAACTTCAAACGAGTCTGAATGAAGCTACAAGTTGTTTCCAACTTCAATCTAGCCAATAATGAAGCAACAAGTTGTTTCCGAGCTCAAACGAGTCAAGAATGAAACTACAAGTTGATTCTAATTTTAAACAACCGAAAATGAAGCTACAAGTTGTTTTCAACTTCAAACGAGTCTAGAATGAAGCTACAAGTTGTTTCCAACTTCAATCTAGCCAATAATGAAGCAACAAGTTGTTTCCGGGCTCAAACGAGTCAAGAATGAAACTACAAGTTGATTCTAATTTAAACAACCGAAAATGAAGCTACAAGTTGTTTTCAACTTCAAACGAGTCTGGAATGAAGCTACAAGTTGTTTCCAACTTCAATCTAGCCAATAATGAAGCAGCAAGTTGTTTCCGGGCTCAAACGAGTCAAGAATGAAACTACAAGTTCATTCTAATTTTAAACAACCGAAAATGAAGCTACAAGTTGTTTTCAACTTCAAACGAGTCTGGAATGAAGCTACAAGTTGTTTCCAACTTCAATCTAGCCAATAATAAAGCAACAAGTTGTTTCCGAGCTCAAACGAGTCAAGAATGAAACTACAAGTTGATTCTAATTTTAAACAACCGAAAATGAAGCTACAAGTTGTTTTCAACTTCAAACGAGTCTGGAATGAAGCTACAAGTTGTTTCCAACTTCAATCTAGCCAATAATGAAGCAACAAGTTGTTTCGGGCTCAAACGAGTCAAGAATGAAACTACAAGTTGATTCTAATTTTAAACAACCGAAAATGAAGCTACAAGTTGTTTTCAACTTCAAACGAGTCTGGAATGAAGCTACAAGTTGTTTCCAACTTCAATCTAGCCAATAATGAAGCAACAAGTTGTTTCCGGGCTCAAACGAGTCAAGAATGAAACTACAAGTTGATTCTAATTTTAAACAACCGAAAATGAAGCTACAAGTTGTTTTCAACTTCAAACGAGTCTGGAATGAAGCTACAAGTTGTTTCCAACTTCAATCTAGCCAATAATGAAGCAACAAGTTGTTTCCGGCTCAAACGAGTCAAGAATGAAACTACAAGTTGATTCTAATTTTAAACAACCGAAAATGAAGCTACAAGTTGTTTTCAACTTCAAACGAGTCTGGAATGAAGCTACAAGTTGTTTCCAACTTCAATCTAGCCAATAATGAAGCAACAAGTTGTTTCCGGGCTCAAACGAGTCAAGAATGAAACTACAAGTTGATTCTAATTTTAAACAACCGAAAATGAAGCTACAAGTTGTTTTCAACTTCAAACGAGTCTGGAATGAAGCTACAAGTTGTTTCCAACTTCAATCTAGCCAATAATGAAGCAACAAGTTGTTTCCGGGCTCAAACGAGTCAAGAATGAAACTACAAGTTGATTCTAATTTTAAACAACCGAAAATGAAGCTACAAGTTGTTTTCAACTTCAAACGAGTCTGGAATGAAGCTACAAGTTGTTTCCAACTTCAAATCTAGCCAATAATGAAGCAACAAGTTGTTTCCGGGCTGAAACGAGTCAAGAATGAAACTACAAGTTAATTCTAATTTTAAACAACCGAAAATGAAGCTACAAGTTGTTTTCAACTTCAAACTAGTCTGGAATGAAGCTACAAGTTGTTTCCAACTTCAATCTAGCCAATAATGAAGCAACAAGTTGTTTCCGGCTCAAACGAGTCAAGAATGAAACTACAAGTTTATTTTAATTTAAACAACCGAAAATGAAGCTACAAGTTGTTTTCAACTTCAAACGAGTCTGGAATGAAGCTACAAGTTGTTTCCAACTTCAATCTAGCCAATAATGAAGCAACAAGTTGTTTACATGCTTAAACGAGTCAAGAGTGAAACTACAAGTTGATTCTAATTTTAAACAACCGAAAATGAAGCTACAAGTTGTTTTCAACTTCAAACGAGTCTGGAATGAAGCTACAAGTTGTTTCCAACTTCAATCTAGCCAATAATGAAGCAACAAGTTGTTTCCGGTCTCAAACGAGTCAAGAATGAAACTACAAGTTGATTTTAATTTTAAACAACCGAAAATGAAGCTACAAGTTGTTTTCAACTTCAAACGAGTCTGGAATGAAACTACAAGTTGTTTCCAACTTCAAACTAGCCAATAATGAGGCAGCAAGTCGTTTCCGGGCTCAAACGAGTCAAGAATGAAACTACAAGTTGATTCTAATTTAAGCAACGGAAAATGAAGCTACAAGTTGTTTTCAACTTCAAACGAGTCTGGATGAAGCTACAAGTTGTTTCCAACTTCAATCTAGCCAATAATGAAGCAACAAGTTGCTTCCGGGCTCAAACGAGTCAAGAATGAAACTACAAGTTTATTTTAATTTAAACAACCGAAAATGAAGCTACAAGTTGTTTTCAACTTCAAACGAGTCTGGAATGAAGCTACAAGTTGTTTCCAACTTCAATCTAGCCAATAATGAAGCAACAAGTTGTTTACATGCTTAAACGAGTCAAGAGTGAAACTACAAGTTGATTCTAATTTTAAACAACCGAAAATGAAGCTACAAGTTGTTTTCAACTTCAAACGAGTCTGGAATGAAGCTACAAGTTGTTTCCAACTTTAATCTAGCCAATAATGAAGCAACAAGTTGTTTCCGGGCTCAAACGAGTCAAGAATGAAACTAAAAGTTGATTCTCATTTTAAACAACCGAAAATGAAGCTACAAGTTGTTTTCAACTTCAAGCGAGTCTGGAATGAAGCTACAAGTTGTTTCCAACTTCAATCTAGCCAATAATGAAGCAACAAGTTGTTTCTGGGCTCAAACGAGTCAAGAATGAAACTGAAAGTTGATTCTAATTTTAAACAACCGAAAATGAAGCTACAAGTTGTTTTCAACTTCAAGCGAGTCTGGAATGAAACTACAAGTTGTTTCCAACTTCAATCTAGCCAATAATGAAGCAACAAGTTCTTTCCGGTCTCAAACGAGTCAAGAATGAAACTACAAGTTGATTTTAATTTAAGCAACCGAAAATGAAGCTACAAGTTGTTTTCAACTTCAAACGAGTCTGGAATGAAGCTACAAGTTGTTTCCAACTTCAATCTAGCCAATAATGAAGCAACAAGTTGTTTCCGGGCTCAAACGAGTCAAGAATGAAACTACAAGTTGATTCTAATTTTAAACAACCGAAAATGAAGCTACAAGTTGTTTTCAACTTCAAACGAGTCTGGAATGAAGCTACAAGTTGTTTCCAACTTCAATCTAGCCAATAATGAAGCAACAAGTTGTTTCCGGCTCAAACGAGTCAAGAATGAAACTACAAGTTGATTCTAATTTAAACAACCGAAAATGAAGCTACAAGTTGTTTTCAACTTCAAACGAGTCTGGAATGAAGCTACAAGTTGTTTCCAACTTCAATCTAGCCAATAATGAAGCAACAAGTTGTTTCCGGGCTCAAACGAGTCAAGAATGAAACTACAAGTTTATTCTAATTTAAACAACCGAAAATGAAGCTACAAGTTGTTTTCAACTTCAAACGAGTCTGGAATGAAGCTACAAGTTGTTTCCAACTTCAATCTAGCCAATAATGAAGCAACAAGTTGTTTACATGCTCAAACGAGTCAAGAGTGAAACTACAAGTTGATTCTAATTTTAAACAACCGAAAATGAAGCTACAAGTTGTTTTCAACTTCAAACGAGTCTGGAATGAAGCTACAAGTTGTTTCCAACTTCAATCTAGCCAATAATGAAGCAACAAGTTGTTTCCGGGCTCAAACGAGTCAAGAATGAAACTACAAGTTGATTCTAATTTTAAACAACCGAAAATGAAGCTACAAGTTGTTTTCAACTTCAAGCGAGTCTGGAATGAAGCTACAAGTTGTTTCCAACTTCAATCTAGCCAATAATGAAGCAACAAGTTGTTTCCGGGCTCAAACGAGTCAAGAATGAAACTACAAGTTATTCTAATTTAAACAACCGAAAATGAAGCTACAAGTTGTTTTCAACTTCAAACGAGTCTGGAATGAAGCTACAAGTTGTTTCCAACTTCAATCTAGCCAATAATGAAGCAACAAGTTGTTTCCGGGCTCAAACGAGTCAAGAATGAAACTACAAGTTTATTTTAATTTTAAACAACCGAAAATGAAGCTACAAGTTGTTTTCAACTTCAAACGAGTCTGGAATGAAGCTACAAGTTGTTTCCAACTTCAATCTAGCCAATAATGAAGCAACAAGTTGTTTACATGCTTAAACGAGTCAAGAGTGAAACTAAAAGTTGATTCTCATTTTAAACAACCGAAAATGAAGCTACAAGTTGTTTTCAACTTCAAGCGAGTCTCGAATGAAACTACAAGTTGTTTCCAACTTCAATCTAGCCAATAATGAAACAACAAGTTGTTTCCGGTCTCAAACGAGTCAAGAATGAAACTACAAGTTGATTTTAATTTTAAGCAACCGAAAATGAAGCTACAAGTTGTTTTCAACTTCAAACGAGTCTGGAATGAAACTACAAGTTGTTTCCAACTTCAAACTAGCCAATAATGAGGCATCAAGTCGTTTCCGGGCTCAAACGAGTCAAGAATGAAACTACAAGTTCCTTCTAATTTTAAACAACCGAAAATGAAGCTACAAGTTGTTTTCAACTTTAGACGAGTCTGGAATGAAACTACAAGTTGTTTCCAACTTCAATCTAGCCAATAATGAAGCAACAAGTTGTTTCCGGGCTCCAACGAGTCAAGAATGAAACTACAAGTTGAATTTAATTTAAACAACCGAAAATGAAGCTACAAGTTGTTTTCAACTTCAAACGTGTCTGGAATGAAGCTACAAGTTGTTTCCAACTTTAATCTAGCCAATAATGAAGCAACAAGTTGTTTACATGCTCAAACGAGTCAAGAGTGAAACTACAAGTTGATTCTAATTTTAAACAACCGAAATTGAAGCTACAAGTTGTTTTCAACTTCAAACAAGTCTGGAATGAAGCTACAAGTTATTTCCAACTTCAATCTAGCCAATAATGAAGCAACAAGTTGTTTCCGGGCTCAAGCGAGTCAAGAATGAAACTAAAAGTTGATTCTCATTTTAAACAACCGAAAATGAAGCTACAAGTTGTTTTCAACTTCAAGCGAGTCTGAATGAAGCTACAAGTTGTTTCCAACTTCAATCTAGCCAATAATGAAGCAACAAGTTGTTTCCGGTCTCAAACGAGTCAAGAATGAAACTACAAGTTGATTTTAATTTTAAACAACCGAAAATGAAGCTACAAGTTGTTTTCAACTTCAAACGAGTCTGGAATGAAACTACAAGTTGTTTCCAACTTCAAACTAGCCAATAATGTGGCAGCAAGTCGTTTCCGGGCTCAAACGAGTCAAGAATGAAACTACAAGTTCCTTCTAATTTTAAACTACCGAAAATGAAGCTACAAGTTGTTTTCAACTTTAGACGAGTCTGAAATGAAACTACAAGTTGTTTCCAACTTCAATCTAGCCAATAATGAAGCAACAAGTTGTTTCCGGGCTCCAACGAGTCAAGAATGAAACTACAAGTTGAATTTAATTTAAACAACCGAAAATGAAGCTACAAGTTGTTTTCAACTTCAAACGAGTCTGGAATGAAGCTAGAAGTTGTTTCCAACGAGTCAAGAATGAAACTACAAGTTGATTTTAATTTAAACAACCGAAAATGAAGCTACAAGTTGTTTTCAACTTCAAACGAGTCTGGAATGAAGCTAGAAGTTGTTTCCAACTTCAATCTAGCCAATAATAAAACAACAAGTTGTTTACATGCTTAAACGAGTCAAGAGTGAAACTACAAGTTGATTCTAATTTTAAACAACCGAAAATGAAGCTACAAGTTGTTTTCAACTTCAAACGAGTCTGGAATGAAGCTACAAGTTGTTTCCAACTTCAATCCAGCCAATAATGAAGCAACAAGTTGTTTCCGGGCTCAAACGAGTCAAGAATGAAACTAAAAGTTGATTCTCATTTTAAACAACTGAAAATGAAGCTACAAGTTGTTTTCAACTTCAAGCGAGTCTGGAATGAAGCTACAAGTTGTTTCCAACTTCAATCTAGCCAATAATGAAGCAACAAGTTGTTTCCGGGCTCAAACGAGTCAAGAATGAAACTAAAAGTTGATTCTCATTTTAAACAACCGAAAATGAAGCTACAAGTTGTTTTCAACTTCAAGCGAGTCTAGAATGAAACTACAAGTTGTTTCCAACTTCAATCTAGCCAATAATGAAGCAACAAGTTGTTTCCGGTCTCAAACGAGTCAAGAATGAAACTACAAGTTGATTTTAATTTTAAGCAACCGAAAATGAAGCTACAAGTTGTTTTCAACTTCAAACGAGTCTGGAATGAAACTACAAGTTGTTTCCAACTTCAAACTAGCCAATAATGAGGCATCAAGTCGTTTCCGGGCTCAAACGAGTCAAGAATGAAACTACAAGTTCCTTCTAATTTTAAACAACCGAAAATGAAGCTACAAGTTGTTTTCAACTTTAGACGAGTCTGGAATGAAACTACAAGTTGTTTCCAACTTCAATCTAGCCAATAATGAAGCAACAAGTTGTTTCCGGGCTCCAACGAGTCAAGAATGAAACTACAAGTTGAATTTAATTTAAACAACCGAAAATGAAGCTACAAGTTGTTTTCAACTTCAAACGTGTCTGGAATGAAGCTACAAGTTGTTTCCAACTTTAATCTAGCCAATAATGAAGCAACAAGTTGTTTACATGCTCAAACGAGTCAAGAGTGAAACTACAAGTTGATTCTAATTTTAAACAACCGAAATTGAAGCTACAAGTTGTTTTCAACTTCAAACAAGTCTGGAATGAAGCTACAAGTTATTTCCAACTTCAATCTAGCCAATAATGAAGCAACAAGTTGTTTCCGGGCTCAAGCGAGTCAAGAATGAAACTAAAAGTTGATTCTCATTTTAAACAACCGAAAATGAAGCTACAAGTTGTTTTCAACTTCAAGCGAGTCTGAATGAAGCTACAAGTTGTTTCCAACTTCAATCTAGCCAATAATGAAGCAACAAGTTGTTTCCGGTCTCAAACGAGTCAAGAATGAAACTACAAGTTGATTTTAATTTTAAACAACCGAAAATGAAGCTACAAGTTGTTTTCAACTTCAAACGAGTCTGGAATGAAACTACAAGTTGTTTCCAACTTCAAACTAGCCAATAATGTGGCAGCAAGTCGTTTCCGGGCTCAAACGAGTCAAGAATGAAACTACAAGTTCATTCTAATATTAAACAACCGAAAATGAGGCTACAAGTTGTTATCAACTTTAAACGAGTCTGGAATGAAACTACAAGTTGTTTCCAACTTCAATCTAGCGAATAATGAAGCAACAACTTATTTCCAGGCTCCAACGAGTCAAGAATGAAACTACAAGTTGATTTTAATTTAAACAACCGAAAATGAAGCTACAAGTTGTTTTCAACTTCAAACGAGTCTGGAATGAAGCTAGAAGTTGTTTCCAACTTCAATCTAGCCAATAATAAACAACAAGTTGTTTACATGCTTAAACGAGTCAAGAGTGAAACTACAAGTTGATTCTAATTTTAAACAACCGAAAATGAAGCTACAAGTTGTTTTCAACTTCAAACGAGTCTGGAATGAAGCTACAAGTTGTTTCCAACTTCAATCTAGCCAATAATGAAGCAACAAGTTGTTTCCGGGCTCAAACGAGTCAAGAATGAAACTAAAAGTTGATTCTCATTTTAAACAACTGAAAATGAAGCTACAAGTTATTTTTAACTTCAAGCGAGTCTGGAATGAAGCTACAAGTTGTTTCCAACTTCAATCTAGCCAATAATGAAGCAACAAGTTGTTTCCGGGCTCAAACGAGTCAAGAATGAAACTAAAAGTTGATTCTCATTTTAAACAACCGAAAATGAAGCTACAAGTTGTTTTCAACTTCAAGCGAGTCTAGAATGAAACTACAAGTTGTTTCCAACTTCAATCTAGCCAATAATGAAGCAACAAGTTGTTTCCGGTCTCAAACGAGTCAAGAATGAAACTACAAGTTGATTTTAATTTTAAGCAACCGAAAATGAAGCTACAAGTTGTTTTCAACTTCAAACGAGTCTGGAATGAAACTACAAGTTGTTTCCAACTTCAAACTAGCCAATAATGAGGCAGCAAGTCGTTTCCGGGCTCAAACGAGTCAAGAATGAAACTACAAGTTCCTTCTAATTTTAAACAACCGAAAATGAAGCTACAAGTTGTTTTCAACTTTAGACGAGTCTGGAATGAAACTACAAGTTGTTTCCAACTTCAATCTAGCCAATAATGAAGCAACAAGTTGTTTCCGGGCTCCAACGAGTCAAGAATGAAACGACAAGTTGAATTTAATTTAAACAACCGAAAATGAAGCTACAAGTTGTTTTCAACTTCAAACGTGTCTGGAATGAAGCTACAAGTTGTTTCCAACTTCAATCTAGCCAATAATGAAGCAAGAAGTTGTTTACATGCTTAAACGAGTCAAGAGTGAAACTACAAGTTGATTCTAATTTTAAACAACCGAAAATGAAGCTACAAGTTGTTTTCAACTTCAAACGAGTCTGGAATGAAGCTACAAGTTGTTTCCAACTTCAATCCAGCCAATAATGAAGCAACAAGTTGTTTCCGGGCTCAAACGAGTCAAGAATGAAACTAAAAGTTGATTCTCATTTTAAACAACGGAAAATGAAGCTACAAGTTGTTTTCAACTTCAAGCGAGTCTGGAATGAAGCTACAAGTTGTTTCCAACTTCAATCTAGCCAATAATGAAGCAACAAGTTGTTTCCGGGCTCAAACGAGTCAAGAATGAAACTAAAAGTTGATTCTCATTTTAAACAACCGAAAATGAAGCTACAAGTTGTTTTCAACTTCAAGCGAGTCTAGAATGAAACTACAAGTTGTTTCCAACTTCAATCTAGCCAATAATGAAGCAACAAGTTGTTTCCGGTCTCAAACGAGTCAAGAATGAAACTACAAGTTGATTTTAATTTTAAGCAACCGAAAATGAAGCTACAAGTTGTTTTCAACTTCAAACGAGTCTGGAATGAAACTACAAGTTGTTTCCAACTTCAAACTAGCCAATAATGAGGCAGCAAGTCGTTTCCGGGCTCAAACGAGTCAAGAATGAAACTACAAGTTCCTTCTAATTTTAAACAACCGAAAATGAAGCTACAAGTTGTTTTCAACTTTAGACGAGTCTGGAATGAAACTACAAGTTGTTTCCAACTTCAATCTAGCCAATAATGAAGCAACAAGTTGTTTCCGGGCTCCAACGAGTCAAGAATGAAACTACAAGTTGATTTAATTTAAACAACCGAAAATGAAGCTACAAGTTGTTTTCAACTTCAAACGTGTCTGGAATGAAGCTACAAGTTGTTTCCAACTTCAATCTAGCCAATAATGAAGCAAGAAGTTGTTTACATGCTTAAACGAGTCAAGAGTGAAACTACAAGTTGATTCTAATTTTAAACAACCGAAAATGAAGCTACAAGTTGTTTTCAACTTCAAACGAGTCTGGAATGAAGCTACAAGTTGTTTCCAACTTCAATCCAGCCAATAATGAAGCAACAAGTTGTTTCCGGGCTCAAACGAGTCAAGAATGAAACTAAAAGTTGATTCTCATTTTAAACAACGGAAAATGAAGCTACAAGTTGTTTTCAACTTCAAGCGAGTCTGGAATGAAGCTACAAGTTGTTTCCAACTTCAATCTAGCCAATAATGAAGCAACAAGTTGTTTCCGGGCTCAAACGAGTCAAGAATGAAACTAAAAGTTGGTTCTCATTTTAAACAACCGAAAATGAAGCTACAAGTTGTTTTCAACTTCAAGCGAGTCTCGAATGAAACTACAAGTTGTTTCCAACTTCAATCTAGCCAATAATGAAGCACCAAGTTGTTTCCGGTCTCAAACGAGTCAAGAATGAAACTACAAGTTGATTTTAATTTTAAGCAACCGAAAATGAAGCTACAAGTTGTTTTCAACTTCAAACGAGTCTGGAATGAACCTACAAGTTGTTTCCAACTTCAAACTAGCCAATAATGAAGCAGCAAGTCGTTTCCGGGCTCAAACGAGTCAAGAATGAAACTACAAGTTCCTTCTAATTTTAAACAACCGAAAATGAAGCTACAAGTTGTTTTCAACTTTAGACGAGTCTGGAATGAAACTACAAGTTGTTTCCAACTTCAATCTAGCCAATAATGAAGCAACAAGTTGTTTCCGGGCTCCAACGAGTCAAGAATGAAACTACAAGTTGAATTTAATTTAAACAACCGAAAATGAAGCTACAAGTTGTTTTCAACTTCAAACGTGTCTGGAATGAAGCTACAAGTTGTTTCCAACTTCAATCTAGCCAATAATGAAGCAACAAGTTGTTTCCGGGCTCAAACGAGTCAAGAATGAAACTAAAAGTTGATTCTCATTTTAAACAACCGAAAATGAAGCTACAAGTTGTTTTCAACTTCAAGCGAGTCTGGAATGAAACTACAAGTTGTTTCCAACTTCAATCTAGCCAATAATGAAGCTACAAGTTGTTTCCAACTTCAATCTAGCCAATAATGAAGCAACAAGTTGTTTCCGGGCTCAAACGAGTCAAGAATGAAACTACAAGTTTATTTTAATTTAAACAACCGAAAATGAAGCTACAAGTTGTTTTCAACTTCAAACGAGTCTGGAATGAAGCTACAAGTTGTTTCCAACTTCAATCTAGCCAATAATGAAGCAACAAGTTGTTTACATGCTTAAACGAGTCAAGAGTGAAACTACAAGTTGATTCTAATTTTAAACAACCGAAAATGAAGCTACAAGTTGTTTTCAACTTCAAACGAGTCTGGAATGAAGCTACAAGTTGTTTCCAACTTCAATCTAGCCAATAATGAAGCAACAAGTTGTTTCCGGGCTCAAACGAGTCAAGAATGAAACTAAAAGTTGATTCTCATTTTAAACAACCGAAAATGAAGCTACAAGTTGTTTTCAACTTCAAGCGAGTCTGGAATGAAGCTACAAGTTGTTTCCAACTTCAATCTAGCCAATAATGAAGCAACAACTTGTTTCCGGTCTCAAACGAGTCAAGAATGAAACTACAAGTTGATTTTAATTTTAAACAACCGAAAATGAAGCTACAAGTTGTTTTCAACTTCAAACGAGTCTGGAATGAAACTACAAGTTGTTTCCAACTTCAAACTAGCCAATAATGAGGCATCAAGTCGCTTCCGGGCTCAAACGAGTCAAGAATGAAACTACAAGTTCATTCTAATTTCAAACAACCAAAAATGAAGCTACAAGTTGTTTTCAACTTCAAACGAGTCTGGATTGAAGCTACAAGTTGTTTCCAACTTCAATCTAGCCAATAATGAAGCAACAAGTTGTTTCCGGGCTCAAACGAGTCAAGAATGAAACTACAAGTTTATTTTAATTTAAACAACCGAAAATGAAGCTACAAGTTGTTTTCAACTTCAAACGAGTCTGGAATGAAGCTACAAGTTGTTTCCAAATTCAATCTAGCCAATAATGAAGCAACAAGTTGTTTACATGCTTAAACGAGTCAAGAGTGAAACTAAAAGTTGATTCTCATTTTAAACAACCGAAAATGAAGCTACAAGTTGTTTTCAACTTCAAGCGAGTCTCGAATGAAACTATAAGTTGTTTCCAACTTCAATCTAGCCAATAATGAAGCAACAAGTTGTTTCCGGTCTCAAACGAGTCAAGAATGAAACTACAAGTTGATTTTAATTTTAAGCAACCGAAAATGAAGCTACAAGTTGTTTTCAACTTCAAACGAGTCTGGAATGAAACTACAAGTTGTTTCCAACTTCAAACTAGCCAATAATGAGGCATCAAGTCGTTTCCGGGCTCAAACGAGTCAAGAATGAAACTACAAGTTCCTTCTAATTTTAAACAACCGAAAATGAAGCTACAAGTTGTTTTCAACTTTAGACGAGTCTGGAATGAAACTACAAGTTGTTTCCAACTTCAATCTAGCCAATAATGAAGCAACAAGTTGTTTCCGGGCTCCAACGAGTCAAGAATGAAACTACAAGTTGAATTTAATTTAAACAACCGAAAATGAAGCTACAAGTTGTTTTCAACTTCAAACGTGTCTGGAATGAAGCTACAAGTTGTTTCCAACTTTAATCTAGCCAATAATGAAGCAACAAGTTGTTTAAATGCTCAAACGAGTCAAGAGTGAAACTACAAGTTGATTCTAATTTTAAACAACCGAAATTGAAGCTACAAGTTGTTTTCAACTTCAAACAAGTCTGGAATGAAGCTACAAGTTATTTCCAACTTCAATCTAGCCAATAATGAAGCAACAAGTTGTTTCCGGGCTCAAGCGAGTCAAGAATGAAACTAAAAGTTGATTCTCATTTTAAACAACCGAAAATGAAGCTACAAGTTGTTTTCAACTTCAAGCGAGTCTGAAATGAAGCTACAAGTTGTTTCCAACTTCAATCTAGCCAATAATGAAGCAACAAGTTGTTTCCGGTCTCAAACGAGTCAAGAATGAAACTACAAGTTGATTTTAATTTTAAACAACCGAAAATGAAGCTACAAGTTGTTTTCAACTTCAAACGAGTCTGGAATGAAACTACAAGTTGTTTCCAACTTCAAACTAGCCAATAATGTGGCAGCAAGTCGTTTCCGGGCTCAAACGAGTCAAGAATGAAACTACAAGTTCATTCTAATATTAAACAACCGAAAATGAGGCTACAAGTTGTTATCAACTTTAAACGAGTCTGGAATGAAACTACAAGTTGTTTCCAACTTCAATCTAGCCAATAATGAAGCAACAACTTATTTCCAGGCTCCAACGAGTCAAGAATGAAACTACAAGTTGATTTTAATTTAAACAACCGAAAATGAAGCTACAAGTTGTTTTCAACTTCAAACGAGTCTGGAATGAAGCTAGAAGTTGTTTCCAACTTCAATCTAGCCAATAATAAAACAACAAGTTGTTTACATGCTTAAACGAGTCAAGAGTGAAACTACAAGTTGATTCTAATTTTAAACAACCGAAAATGAAGCTACAAGTTGTTTTCAACTTCAAACGAGTCTGGAATGAAGCTACAAGTTGTTTCCAACTTCAATCCAGCCAATAATGAAGCAACAAGTTGTTTCCGGGCTCAAACGAGTCAAGAATGAAACTAAAAGTTGATTCTCATTTTAAACAACTGAAAATGAAGCTACAAGTTGTTTTCAACTTCAAGCGAGTCTGGAATGAAGCTACAAGTTGTTTCCAACTTCAATGTAGCCAATAATGAAGCAACAAGTTGTTTCCGGGCTCAAACGAGTCAAGAATGAAACTAAAAGTTGATTCTCATTTTAAACAACCGAAAATGAAGCTACAAGTTGTTTTCAACTTCAAGCGAGTCTAGAATGAAACTACAAGTTGTTTCCAACTTCAATCTAGCCAATAATGAAGCAACAAGTTGTTTCCGGTCTCAAACGAGTCAAGAATGAAACTACAAGTTGATTTTAATTTTAAGCAACCGAAAATGAAGCTACAAGTTGTTTTCAACTTCAAACGAGTCTGGAATGAAACTACAAGTTGTTTCCAACTTCAAACTAGCCAATAATGAGGCAGCAAGTCGTTTCCGGGCTCAAACGAGTCAAGAATGAAACTACAAGTTCCTTCTAATTTTAAACAACCGAAAATGAAGCTACAAGTTGTTTTCAACTTTAGACGAGTCTGGAATGAAACTACAAGTTGTTTCCAACTTCAATCTAGCCAATAATGAAGCAACAAGTTGTTTCCGGGCTCCAACGAGTCAAGAATGAAACGACAAGTTGAATTTAATTTAAACAACCGCAAGTTGTTTTCAACTTCAAACGAGTCTGGAATGAAGCTACAAGTTGTTTCCAACTTCAATCTAGCCAATAATGAAGCAACAAGTTGTTTCCGGGCTCAAACGAGTCAAGAATGAAACTAAAAGTTGATTCTCATTTTAAACAACCGAAAATGAAGCTACAAGTTGTTTTCAACTTCAAGCGAGTCTTGAATGAAACTACAAGTTGTTTCCAACTTCAATCTAGCCAATAATGAAGCACCAAGTTGTTTCCGGTCTCAAACGAGTCAAGAATGAAACTACAAGTTGATTTTAATTTTAAGCAACCGAAAATGAAGCTACAAGTTGTTTTCAACTTCAAACGAGTCTGGAATGAACCTACAAGTTGTTTCCAACTTCAAACTAGCCAATAATGAAGCAGCAAGTCGTTTCCGGGCTCAAACGAGTCAAGAATGAAACTACAAGTTCCTTCTAATTTTAAACAACCGAAAATGAAGCTACAAGTTGTTTTCAACTTTAGACGAGTCTGGAATGAACTTACAAGTTGTTTCCAACTTCAATCTAGCCAATAATGAAGCAACAAGTTGTTTCCGGGCTCCAACGAGTCAAGAATGGAACTACAAGTTGAATTTAATTTAAACAACCGAAAATGAAGCTACAAGTTGTTTTCAACTTCAAGCGAGTCTGGAATGAAGCTACAAGTTGTTTCCAACTTCAATCTAGCCAATAATGAAGCAACAAGTTGTTTACATGCTCAAACGAGTCAAGAGTGAAACTACAAGTTGATTCTAATTTTAAACAACCGAAATTGAAGCTACAAGTTGTTTTCAACTTCAAACAAGTCTGGAATGAAGCTACAAGTTGTTTCCAACTTCAATCTAGCCAATAATGAAGCAACAAGTTGTTTCCGGGCTCAAGCGAGTCAAGAATGAAACTAAAAGTTGATTCTCATTTTAAACAACCGAAAATGAAGCTACAAGTTGTTTTCAACTTCAAGCGAGTCTGAAATGAAGCTACAAGTTGTTTCCAACTTCAATCTAGCCAATAATGAAGCAACAAGTTGTTTCCGGTCTCAAACGAGTCAAGAATGAAACTACAAGTTGATTTTAATTTTAAACAACCGAAAATGAAGCTACAAGTTGTTTTCAACTTCAAACGAGTCTGGAATGAAACTACAAGTTGTTTCCAACTTCAAACTAGCCAATAATGTGGCAGCAAGTCGTTTCCGGGCTCAAACGAGTCAAGAATGAAACTACAAGTTCATTCTAATATTAAACAACCGAAAATGAGGCTACAAGTTGTTATCAACTTTAAACGAGTCTGGAATGAAACTACAAGTTGTTTCCAACTTCAATCTAGCCAATAATGAGGCAACAACTTATTTCCAGGCTCCAACGAGTCAAGAATGAAACTACAAGTTGATTTTAATTTAAACAACCGAAAATGAAGCTACAAGTTGTTTTCAACTTCAAACGAGTCTTGAATGAAGCTAGAAGTTGTTTCCAACTTCAATCTAGCCAATAATAAAACAACAAGTTGTTTACATGCTTAAACGAGTCAAGAGTGAAACTACAAGTTGATTCTAATTTTAAACAACCGAAAATGAAGCTACAAGTTGTTTTCAAATTCAAGCGAGTCTGGAATGAAGCTACGAGTTGTTTCCAACTTCAATCTAGCCAATAATGAAGCAACAAGTTGTTTCCGGGCTCAAACGAGTCAAGAATGAAACTAAAAGTTGATTCTCATTTTAAACAACCGAAAATGAAGCTACAAGTTGTTTTCAACTTCAAGCGAGTCTAGAATGAAACTACAAGTTGTTTCCAACTTCAATCTAGCCAATAATGAAGCAACAAGTTGTTTCCGGTCTCAAACGAGTCAAGAATGAAACTACAAGTTGATTTTAATTTTAAGCAACCGAAAATGAAGCTACAAGTTGTTTTCAACTTCAAACGAGTCTGGAATGAAACTACAAGTTGTTTCCAACTTCAAACTAGCCAATAATGAGGCAGCAAGTCGTTTCCGGGCTCAAACGAGTCAAGAATGAAACTACAAGTTCCTTCTAATTTTAAACAACCGAAAATGAAGCTACAAGTTGTTTTCAACTTTAGACGAGTCTGGAATGAAACTACAAGTTGTTTCCAACTTCAATCTAGCCAATAATGAAGCAACAAGTTGTTTCCGGGCTCCAACGAGTCAAGAATGAAACTACAAGTTGAATTTAATTTAAACAACCGAAAATGAAGCTACAAGTTGTTTTCAACTTCAAACGTGTCTGGAATGAAGCTACAAGTTGTTTCCAACTTCAATCTAGCCAATAATGAAGCAAGAAGTTGTTTACATGCTTAAACGAGTCAAGAGTGAAACTACAAGTTGATTCTAATTTTAAACAACCGAAAATGAAGCTACAAGTTGTTTTCAACTTCAAACGAGTCTGGAATGAAGCTACAAGTTGTTTCCAACTTCAATCCAGCCAATAATGAAGCAACAAGTTGTTTCCGGGGTCAAACGAGTCAAGAATGAAACTAAAAGTTGATTCTCATTTTAAACAACTGAAAATGAAGCTACAAGTTGTTTTCAACTTCAAGCGAGTCTGGAATGAAGCTACAAGTTGTTTCCAACTTCAATCTAGCCAATAATGAAGCAACAAGTTGTTTCCGGGCTCAAACGAGTCAAGAATGAAACTAAAAGTTGATTCTCATTTTAAACAACCGAAAATGAAGCTACAAGTTGTTTTCAACTTCAAGCGAGTCTCGAATGAAACTACAAGTTGTTTCCAACTTCAATCTAGCCAATAATGAAGCACCAAGTTGTTTCCGGTCTCAAACGAGTCAAGAATGAAACTACAAGTTGATTTTAATTTTAAGCAACCGAAAATGAAGCTACAAGTTGTTTTCAACTTCAAACGAGTCTGGAATGAACCTACAAGTTGTTTCCAACTCCAAACTAGCCAATAATGAGGCAGCAAGTCGTTTCCGGGCTCAAACGAGTCAAGAATGAAACTACAAGTTGATTTTAATTTAAACAACCGAAAATGAAGCTACAAGTTGTTTTCAACTTCAAACGAGTCTTGAATGAAGCTAGAAGTTGTTTCCAACTTCAATCTAGCCAATAATAAAACAACAAGTTGTTTACATGCTTAAACGAGTCAAGAGTGAAACTACAAGTTGATTCTAATTTTAAACAACCGAAAATGAAGCTACAAGTTGTTTTCAACTTCAAACGAGTCTGGAATGAAGCTACAAGTTGTTTCCAACTTCAATCCAGCCAATAATGAAGCAACAAGTTGTTTCCGGGCTCAAACGAGTCAAGAATGAAACTAAAAGTTGATTCTCATTTTAAACAACCGAAAATGAAGCTACAAGTTGTTTTCAACTTCAAGCGAGTCTAGAATGAAACTACAAGTTGTTTCCAACTTCAATCTAGCCAATAATGAAGCAACAAGTTGTTTCCGGTCTCAAACGAGTCAAGAATGAAACTACAAGTTGATTTTAATTTTAAGCAACCGAAAATGAAGCTACAAGTTGTTTTCAACTTCAAACGAGTCTGGAATGAAACTACAAGTTGTTTCCAACTTCAAACTAGCCAATAATGAGGCAGCAAGTCGTTTCCGGGCTCAAACGAGTCAAGAATGAAACTACAAGTTCCTTCTAATTTTAAACAACCGAAAATGAAGCTACAAGTTGTTTTCAACTTTAGACGAGTCTGGAATGAAACTACAAGTTGTTTCCAACTTCAATCTAGCCAATAATGAAGCAACAAGTTGTTTCCGGGCTCCAACGAGTCAAGAATGAAACTACAAGTTGAATTTAATTTAAACAACCGAAAATGAAGCTACAAGTTGTTTTCAACTTCAAACGTGTCTAGAATGAAGCTACAAGTTGTTTCCAACTTCAATCTAGCCAATAATGAAGCAAGAAGTTGTTTACATGCTTAAACGAGTCAAGAGTGAAACTACAAGTTGATTCTAATTTTAAACAACCGAAAATGAAGCTACAAGTTGTTTTCAACTTCAAACGAGTCTGGAATGAAGCTACAAGTTGTTTCCAACTTCAATCCAGCCAATAATGAAGCAACAAGTTGTTTCCGGGGTCAAACGAGTCAAGAATGAAACTAAAAGTTGATTCTCATTTTAAACAACTGAAAATGAAGCTACAAGTTGTTTTCAACTTCAAGCGAGTCTGGAATGAAGCTACAAGTTGTTTCCAACTTCAATCTAGCCAATAATGAAGCAACAAGTTGTTTCCGGGCTCAAACGAGTCAAGAATGAAACTAAAAGTTGATTCTCATTTTAAACAACCGAAAATGAAGCTACAAGTTGTTTTCAACTTCAAGCGAGTCTCGAATGAAACTACAAGTTGTTTCCAACTTCAATCTAGCCAATAATGAAGCACCAAGTTGTTTCCGGTCTCAAACGAGTCAAGAATGAAACTACAAGTTGATTTTAATTTTAAGCAACCGAAAATGAAGCTACAAGTTGTTTTCAACTTCAAACGAGTCTGGAATGAACCTACAAGTTGTTTCCAACTCCAAACTAGCCAATAATGAGGCAGCAAGTCGTTTCCGGGCTCAAACGAGTCAAGAATGAAACTACAAGTTCCTTCTAATTTTAAACAACCGAAAATGAAGCTACAAGTTGTTTTCAACTTTAGACGAGTCTGGAATGAAACTACAAGTTGTTTCCAACTTCAATCTAGCCAATAATGAAGCAACAAGTTGTTTCCGGGCTCCAACGAGTCAAGAATGAAACTACAAGTTGAATTTAATTTAAACAACCGAAAATGAAGCTACAAGTTGTTTTCAACTTCAAACGTGTCTGGAATGAAGCTACAAGTTGTTTCCAACTTCAATCTAGCCAATAATGAAGCAATAAGTTGTTTACATGCTCAAACGAGTCAAGAGTGAAACTACAAGTTGATTCTAATTTTAAACAACCGAAATTGAAGCTACAAGTTGTTTTCAACTTCAAACAAGTCTGGAATGAAGCTACAAGTTGTTTCCAACTTCAATCTAGCCAATAATGAAGCAACAAGTTGTTTCCGGGCTCAAACGAGTCAAGAATGAAAATAAAAGTTGATTCTCATTTTAAACAACCGAAAATGAAGCTACAAGTTGTTTTCAACTTCAAGCGAGTCTGGAATGAAGCTACAAGTTGTTTCCAACTTCAATCTAGCCAATAATGAAGCAACAAGTTGTTTCCGGTCTCAAACGAGTCAAGAATGAAACTACAAGTTGATTTTAATTTTAAACAACCGAAAATGAAGCTACAAGTTGTTTTCAACTTCAAACGAGTCTGGAATGAAACTACAAGTTGTTTCCAACTTCAAACTAGCCAATAATGAGGCAGCAAGTCGCTTCCGGGCTCAAACGAGTCAAGAATGAAACTACAAGTTCATTCTAATTTCAAACAACCGAAAATGAAGCTACAAGTTGTTTTCAACTTCAAACGAGTCTGGATTGAAGCTACAAGTTGTTTCCAACTTCAATCTAGCCAATAATGAAGCAACAAGTTGTTTCCGGGCTCAAACGAGTCAAGAATGAATGAAAGGCCTTTTTGCAAGGTACATGTCTAAGCCTATTTGTACAACCGGTGATAACTCAACTTGTGTTTGATGACCTGACAACTTGTAACTCAACTTGTAACTCAACCTGGATTAGTCTCTGATAAGTTATGATAATAGATAGTTTAGCTGGAATCAGATCAAGAAAGTAAAGTGGATACAAGAATCAGAATGTCAGAAGAATTCCAAGATATCCGCTACAAGCCACTGGAAGAAGTTCATTTCATATGATCAAGCCTCGGTGCTAAATAAATTGTGTAGCAGTTCAAGGAGTTCAGAAGGTACGAAGATTCAAGTATTTATTTCATCAGAGATTCCATATGTGTACTGAAATGAAGTTGAACTAGAAGATGAAGATTCGAAGACCCGACCACAGCTCAAATGTTTAATTGATGGAGAATATTCAATTTAGTTAGGCACAAATGAACCAGACAGTACATTTGTGTGTCAGCTATTTATATTGAATATTTAACATCAAAGGAAGGTGGTCGTTCAAGCCGAGTGATGATCAAGACGAAGGCTCAAGACAGTTGCTTTCTGGGATATACACTTTTTAATTAATTCTTTGTTAAATAATTAATCTCTATTAATTTATTTAGTTGTTAAATTAATTCAATTTGAATTAATTTGATAATTAAGTTTATTAATAAGTTAATTGATTTAGAATTAATTTACAAAAGAAAGCAAAAGAAAGAAGGCTAAAAGGAAGGACAAGGAGACCGTCGCTCAGACCTGTCTAGCTATGGGAAAAAGAATTATCACCAACGCAATGGAGTGTGATATATTCTTAATGCTGGAAACCCGGTTGGAATTGATTTATAATTTTCAAAGCAAAAGGGATCTGGTTCTAGACCCACAAGAGACCGAATCTTAGACTTGTCTGACTATGAGGAAAAAGAATTATCACCAATGCTATGGAAAGTGATATAATCTTAAAGCCGGAACCCCGGATGGAATTAAAATATTATTTGCAAGGCAAAAGGAGTCCGGTTCCCGGCCCTCTAGAGACCGCAGCGTGGACTGTAAGGATTTATTTATATTAATAAATATTTTAATTAATTAGAAAATTATATTTATAAATGTCTAATAATATTAGATATTTATTTATATAATTTCTGGATTAAATTAAATATTTATTAATTAAAGATTATAAGCTGTGCGGGATTAAAAGCATTTCTAAGGAGCTGGCTAAAGAACGAAAGTTTATATACTTTCGTTCACTGATGACAGTAGGCGTACATCCGAATTGAAGTGGGCATGACATTCTTAGAAAATGTCATACCATTTGCCTCTCCATGACATTTCCATATGCCATACCTTATATGGCTTGCATGACTTAAAATGTCATGCCAAGTGTTGCTTGAAGGCCAAGCTCAAGAATGTCATGCCATGCTTAGCTTGGAGGACAAGCTCAAAGAAAGTCATTCCTTCTTCCTTTTCAGCATGACTTTGTTTTGTAATGTCATATCTTTCCTTGTATAAGTCATACCTAAGCTTTGGAATGTCATATCTGGCTAGAATGTCATTCCTAGCAATGTCATACTAGTTCAAAGTGCTTGCCTATAAATAGGCCTTCACTTTCTTCATTTCAAAGTGTTCAAAGTATTGTAAAGCTTTCAAGTTGTGCTAAACTTGCTATTCGTTAAATCCACAGTTTTCTGTGCTTTGATCATTCGGTTGTTTTATACCGCTAAGTTAGAATACTTCCTGTCAAATTTATTCTATGAACTAGTGGACTTTAAAACTGAACCATATTAATTTAATAACGACTTTCAAGTTTAAATAACTTTTTACTTGAACCTTGTTTATTTAATTAATTAAAATCTGATTATCCAGTTATATCCAAATCAGATTTATTCCGCGCGAATTTTGTGACGATTGTATTCAACCCCCCCTTCTACAATCGTATCGGGACCTAACAATTGGCATCAGAGCGGTTGATACCATTTTCCGTATCAGATCCTATACACACTCTGTAACATTCAAATATTTTTAATTCGAATTAATTTTTTTTTTAAATTAATTTTGATTTAAAATATTTTTCTTTCAGTAATCCAAATCTCATCCAAACACTATTCATCTTAAATCTTTAAAAATGAGTACGCAAAAGATCAGTAGCATTAAAATCCCACCGTTCAGCAAAGAACACTTTGGCCTATGGACAAAGGTGTTACTACTCCCATGAATGTCATATTAGCACACGAAGAGGACGGTGTGTTAATACCTCATCAGGTCATTCCGAAAGAACTTTCTGAGTACACAGATGAAGAGAGTGAACAGATGAACTTAGATGATGCTCTTCAACAAATATTGGTGGAATCTCTAGATCCAGTAATGTACAATGCTGTTGTTAATTGTACGAACGCCAAGCAAATCTGGGATACGTTAGAGATTATCAATGAAGGCTCAGAGGAAGTTAGGGAAAACAAGAAAGAGATACTGATGGCTCAGTATGAATAGTTTGGTTCTCATCCCGGTGAAGGGATTTCAGAAGTATTTATCAGACTTAATAATTTGATAAATAATTTAAATCTGAATGGGAAATTCTACGACAAGAAAGAGGTCAACATGAAGTTTCTCTTAACCCTTCCCGAACATCTGGAACACAGAATCACTGCCATCAGGGAAAGCAGAGATCTGAATGAGATTTCTCTGGAAAGACTCTACGGAGTTTTAAAAACTTATGAACTAGAGCAAGTTCAGAGTAAACAGAGATATGGCTGGGGTAAAACACAGAACCATTCGAGAGCTCTAGTTGTTGAGTCACCTGTACTGGAAGAAAAGAAGAAGGATGTTGTTGTTCCTTCTAAGACTACTCAGGAATTTGTTGTACCTGAGATGGGTCAGACTGCTTCTTCCAGTGGTGATGATGAGTTCTATACAATGGAAGAGCTGGAACTGTTAGAAGATCAATCTCTATCCCTGTTTGCCAAGAAGTTTGGAAACATGAGATTCCGGAAGAACCCTTCCTATAAATACAAACCTACTGTTAGTAAGTTTCAGAAGGGAGGCTATTCATCTTCTACAAGCAAAGGAGGATACAAGACTGGGATGGTGGACAGAAGCAAGTTCAAATGCTTCAATTGTGGTGAACCTGGACACTTTGCAACTGAATGCAAACAGCCCAAGGTTCAAGGAAAAAGAAAAGATTCGTATGATGAGCTGAAGCAGAAGTATGATGCACTGGTTAGAAAGCATCATGGTACTTCTGGAAGTCAAAGTTTCAAAAGCAAATCTTATCTGGCAGAAGGCAAAAGCTGGGATGATACAGATAGTGATGAAGAGGAGCAGCTAGGGAATGTTGCTTTCATGACTAATACTGGATCATCTTCACCTCCTCCTGCTGGAAGCTTTCAGGTAGATCCTACATGCCCTAAACTGTTTATGCAATTAGGACTTGAAAGAGATGATGCTATTAAAAAGATGAAAACTGCCAATCTTAAAATTGATACTTTAGTCTTAGAAATTCATGCTTATAAGATGAATGAGATGAAAGTATTAAAACCTAAAATAGAACAGTTGACTATGGATTTAGGATTACAATGTGCAAAAGTCAAAGTTCTAGAGAAAGGTGAGATTGCTTTAAGACTTCAGCTAGACGAAGAGAAAGTGAAATGTAAAGCCTTTAAGGATGCCTCCATGATAGTCAAAGAACTTAATGATAAACAAGAGATCAAGAGAACTGTTGGAATAGGTTTTGACTATAACAAATCCGTAGGTAAGGCTAGTAACATTACTCCTTTTAAGAAGAGTGCTGAGGAAAGAGGGATTCCTTTTGTTTTGAAAGATTCCCTTAGACCTTTGTTTAAATCCTCAGTAGCTGAACCTCTGTTAGATACTCCTGTTGTCATTAAATATGAACTCAAACAGGAAGATCTTAAAATGAAAGAGAGTAATGAGAAGAGAGATGAGAGTCTGACAAACCTCAAACCAATCAAAGTGAAAGGCAATGTTAGGTTGCCTAAAGCTGGTTTAGGTGTCAACTCTGAGAGAACTAAATTCAACAAGCCTAATAATTTTGTGAATAGTAAGAACAAGAACAATAGATGTCATTCTACTGAGAACTTTAAATCTAATAACAAGGTTAGAGTAGAATCTATTGATGTTCCTACTACTATGACTGATACTCCTGTTGTTCCTGCTTTTGATGCATGTCATAAATGTTGTGGTGTTGATAATTGCATGACTTGTGCTTTCAATATGATGTCTGCTTATTTTAGAAATTTGCATGCTAAAAATGAAAACACACTCCTAGACAACACACAAACAATAAGCATGCTAGATCAAAGACTGCTAGTCCTCCTCGTGTCAGGAAGGAGACTTATGTTTCAAAGCCTAAAACCAAGGTTTTTAAGGCTGTTGTTAAGGAAGTAAGTTCAGTCAAATCAGAACCAAGTATCAGTCCAAGAGGCTCTGTTGTATTACCTGATAGAAATCAGTTTTTTAAGTATGCTGGACCCAATCAAGTGTGGGCCCCAAAGAATGTTTAATCAAGTTGTCTTTTGCAGGGTGCCAGTGGAATTGTTCGTGTTACCTGGGTGCTTGACAGTGGAGCGTCAATGCACATGACTGGCAATAAATCCCTGCTGGAAGACATAAGAGAAGGAGCTGGCCCTACAGTCAGTTTTGCTGATAATAGCAAAGGTCGTACTGTGGGATATGGCAAGTACAAAATTGGAAGGATCATCATAGAAGATATTGCTATAGTTGAAGGACTTCAACATAATCTCCCGAGTGTCAGTCAGTTCTGTGACAAAGGATATTATGTTCATTTTGAAAAGGAGATATGTATCATTAAACATATCAAGGATAAGCGTCCTTCACTATGTGGCATAAGGAAGGGCAATATATTCGTAGCTGATTTATCTTCAGGACCAGGAAACGAAGTTCATTGTTTCTATTCAAAGGCTTCACCTGAAGATAGTTGGCTATGGCATAAGAAGCTGTCTCGCCTTAATTGCAAAATTGTAAACTCTTTGGTCAAGAGGGATTTGGTGAGATGACTGCCTCCTTTGGAATTCACTCAACAAGGACTTTGTGAGGCATGTCAGAAAGGGAAGGCTAAGATAGCATCATACAACGGCATAGACACCCGTAACATTACTGAACCACTGCAACTATTACATATGGATTTATTTGGTCTAGTCAATGTGATGTCTTTATCAAGAAAGAGATATGCCTTGGTGATTGTTGATGACTTCTCTAAGTTCACATGGGTTTTATTTCTTGCATTCTAGGGATGAAACTCCGCTATTGTTAATTGATCTTATCAAGAAGATCGAGTTGGATTCTAATGATAAACTTTGTGTCAGAGCAATAAGATCCGATAATGAAACAGACTTTAAGAATGAAAATCTCAACAGATTTTGCTCCGACAATGGCATAACAAGACAATATTCAGCGCCAAGGACTCCGCAACAGAATGGAGTAGTAGAAAGGAATAATCGTACCTTAATTGAAGCTGCAAGGACAATGCTAAGAAAATCAAGGTTGCCCGTCTACTTTTGGGCTGAAGCTGTGAATACTTCTTGTTACACCCAGAATTGAACTCTGATCAACAAGGAACACATGAAAACTCCTTATGAGTGTATGAACGTAAAGAAACCAATGGTCAAGTACTTTCATGTATTTGAGCTAAATGCTTTGTGCTTAAGGTTGGAGATGAACATCGTGGCAATTTTGAACCCAAAGCACTTAAAGCAATTTTTTTGTTGGTTATTCTCATAGAGCATATAAGGTGTTTATCATTGATCAATTACAAGTCAAAGAAAGTGTCAACGTTACTTTTGACGACACTAAACTCCCAAGTATCCAAATTGAAGATCCATCTGAGTCACTAAATTTTGATAATTATCCGGACTCAGACTCGAATGATGATAATGAAGCACCTGTTGTTGCAACAGGTAATGACAATAACAATGTTGATAATGATTAAGGTAATGGTGGAGAAAACAATGGAAACACTGTGGACTCTATTAATACTAGTGGTGGATCATCTAGTCAACCTGGCAGCAACTCAGGGGGAGATGGTGGATCAACTAGTCAGCCTCAACATCACAATGATAATTCTGGCGAATCATCAAGATTGAATCTTCCAAGGAAAAGATCTAAAGTAGAGATCATCCTTTTGATCTAATCATTGGTGATCCAGATGTTGGTGTTCGGACTAGGAGTGCAACTCATAATGAATGTTTATATTCGAGTTTTCTTTCTCAGGAAGAAACGAAGAAAATTGAAGATGCACTAGCCGATCCGGATTGGGTTCTTTTCATGCAAGAAGAACTTAATCAATTTAAGAGACAAGAAGTCTGGGCCCTGGTTCCAAGACCAAAGAACAAGTCTGTTATATTGGAACTAGATGGGTCTACCATAATAAACTTGATAGTGATGGCATTGTTGTACGAAACAAAGCCATACTGGTTGCTAAAGGTTAATCCTGGGATGAGGGAATTTATTATGATGAAACCTATGCTCCAGTTGCACGTCTTGAGGCCATCAGAATTTTTCTTGCATTTGTTGCACACTCCAACTTCAAAGTTTATGAAATGGATGTGAAAACTGCATTTCTGAATGGAAAGCTTGAAGAGGAAGTTTATCTTGAACAGCCCCCTCGCTTTGAAAATCCAGAGTTTGCTGATTTTGTATACTTCTTGTTTAAACCTTTTTACGGACTCAAGCAGTCACCACGAAGCTTGTATGACACTCTCTTTGAAGTTTTACTTGAAAATGGTTTCACTAGAGGTGTCATAGACAAAACTCTCTTTTACGAATTGCATGAAAATAATATGATATTTGTTCAAGTATATGTTGATGATATTATATTTGGTTCTACTAATGAAAACTTGTGCAAGAGATTTGCTAAGTTGATGCAGAGTAGGTACGAGATGAGTATGATGGGTGAACTGTCATTCTTTCTTGGTCTTCAAGTAAGTCCGAAAGATGATGGGATCTTCATTTGCCAATCAAAATATGTCAGAGCTCTTATAGAAGACTCTTCACCGGCAAAGACACCCATGGCCACTCCCACTAAGCTTGACCAGGACAAATCTGGTAAGAAAGTTAATATTTCAAGCTTTAGAGGTATGATTGGCTCATTACTCTATCTCACTGCAAGTAGACCTGATATAATGTTTGTAACATATTTATGTGCAAGGTTCCAAAGTGATCCCAAAGAGTCACATCTTATAGCTGTTGAAAGAATTTTTAGATATCTTAACGGTACACCTAATCTAGGTATCTGGTACCCTAAGAATACCAGGTTTGACCTAACAGGCTATACAGATTCTGATTATGCAGGATGCAGGATAGACAGGAAAAGCACTTCTGGAAGCTGTCAGTTTCTAGGATGACGGTTGGTTTCCTGGCACAGTAAGAAACAACACTCAGTATCTACCTCGACGGCCGAAGCAGAATATATTGCGGCAGGTAGCTGTTGTGCTTAGATCTTATGGATTAGGAATCAGCTTAATGACTATGGACTTGTATTAAACAAAATTCATATATTTTGTGTTAATACATGTGCGATAGCCATTTCCAACAATCCTGTACAACATTCTAGAACAAAGCACATTGACATAAGGTATCATTTTATTAGAGAACATGTCATGAATGGAACTGTGGTGTTACACTTTGTACCATCAGCCGATTAGATTGCTGACATCTTCACTAAACCACTTGATGAATCCACTTTCTCAAGATTGGTTTGTGAACTTGGAATGTTAAACATGACATGAGCTCTTGTAAATAGTTTTTATGTTTATTTCTATTTTAATTTTGTTGCATGCTTGTAAAGTATCTCTTATTGATATCTATATTGTGAAAATTAATATTGTGAATATTTCTGTGGTTGGTAAATATTCAAGTAATCGACGGTTGCAATAACTTTGTCGTCCATATCAGGGATAGACATTGGAATTGCTGGTTCTTTATTGAACCAAGTGCCTTCATAGGCATCCGAGGGAAACTTGGACACGTTGCCATCTAAAACGTCTTTGTCTACCCTCCCGGAAGGAACATTTCCGGATCCCCAATGGGATCTTTCACCCTTGAAGGTGAAAGGCAATCTACTCTGCTAGAGGATTCTTCTAAGGATCATGTGCCGTAACAGGAATCTGAGGGAAACATAGGTTTCATGCCATTGAAAGGCCTATTGTCTACCCTCCTAGAATCAAACTCTGGATCCTTTAAAGGATTTACTACTCTCTGAAAGTAGTAGGCAACTTGTGGACTATGACTTGGATTTATCCGATGAGTCTACATGGATTGGGAATTACGAACTCCCATTGCACCACCAATGACCTTCCATGAGGAGGCAAAGGTGATCTTAAATTGCAGGTACATCACACTTTGGAAGCTCAGGATTTGTGTGGAGTGAAACACTTACAGAACTTGTGAGTGAAACCTTTACCCATAAACTGAGAGATATTTTGAGTGTCGAGTGATACACCTGCAGAATGTTTTAGTGAGACACCCACTGTTTACCACATTTAAACCGTATTATTCAAAATTGGTATCTAATATGTTTTATCTAAGTGGATGCTTACTATGGTTACTTTTCTACTGGATACACCTTCTACGAAGCCCTGTCTTCTTCATAATAGATTCAGTCATTCAATGTCTTATCTAATCAGTTGGTATCATTATTGATAACAATTGAGGATTCCTCAACTAAGGGGGAGAAATATTGACAAAACTCTGAGGAACTCTGAGGGGGAGAATATTCTATGATCCATGATCTTAAAGGGAGAATGTTCTATGCCTCACTTAGGTGGAGAATATTCATGTTCTAATCTATCATCTAAGGAGGAACCTATGAGGGAGAAGATTAAGGGAGAATTACATGTTAGATCTTGGAAGGTGATTGCAAGGCCTTGGAGAGATTGAAAGGTCTTAAGTGATTGAAAGGCATTTCAGAAAAAGTAGCTGTCTGAAGAAAAATGAAGACTGGTACAATGTTATATGTATTACCAGAAACCATCTACTATGTACATTTTAATGTTTTATGTTTCTCTTATCAATTGGGATTGTTCCTAATAGGTTGAGTTGGTAATTATGTTTATTGAGTCATAGAAAGTTGTTAGTTATTGTTAGTTGAGTTATCCTCATCTGAATTTGTGTGTTAGTGTTTAACAAACAAATAGGGGGAGATTGAAAGGCCTTTTTGCAAGGTACATGTCTAAGCCTATTTGTACAACTGGTGATAACTCAACTTGTGTTTGATGACCTGACAACTTGTAACTCAACTTGTAACTCAACCTGGATTAGTCTCTGATAAGTTATGATAATAGATAGTTTAGCTGGAATCAGATCAAGAAAGTAAAGTGGATACAAGAATCAGAATGTCAGAAGAATTCCAAGATATCCGCTACAAGCCACTGGAAGAAGTTCATTTCATATGATCAAGCCTCGGTGCTAAATAAATTGTGTAGCAGTTCAAGGAGTTCAGAAGGTACGAAGATTCAAGTATTTATTTCATCAGAGATTCCATATGTGTACTGAAATGAAGTTGAACTAGAAGATGAAGATTCGAAGACCCGACCACAGCTCAAATGTTTAATTGATGGAGAATATTCAATTTAGTTAGGCACAAATGAACCAGACAGTACATTTGTGTGTCAGCTATTTATATTGAATATTTAACATCAAAGGAAGGTGGTCGTTCAAGCCGAGTGATGATCAAGACGAAGGCTCAAGACAGTTGCTTTCTGGGATATACACTTTTTAATTAATTCTTTGTTAAATAATTAATCTCTATTAATTTATTTAGTTGTTAAATTAATTCAATTTGAATTAATTTGATAATTAAGTTTATTAATAAGTTAATTGATTTAGAATTAATTTACAAAAGAAAGCAAAAGAAAGAAGGCTAAAAGGAAGGACAAGGAGACCGTCGCTCAGACCTGTCTAGCTATGGGAAAAAGAATTATCACCAACGCAATGGAGTGTGATATATTCTTAATGCTGGAAACCCGGTTGGAATTGATTTATAATTTTCAAAGCAAAAGGGATCTGGTTCTAGACCCACAAGAGACCGAATCTTAGACTTGTCTGACTATGAGGAAAAAGAATTATCACCAATGCTATGGAAAGTGATATAATCTTAAAGCCGGAACCCCGGATGGAATTAAAATATTATTTGCAAGGCAAAAGGAGTCCGGTTCCCGGCCCTCTAGAGACCGCAGCGTGGACCGTAAGGATTTATTTATATTAATAAATATTTTAATTAATTAGAAAATTATATTTATAAATGTCTAATAATATTAGATATTTATTTATATAATTTTTGGATTAAATTAAATATTTATTAATTAAAGATTATAAGCTGTGCGGGATTAAAAGCATTTCTAAGGAGCTGGCTAAAGAACGAAAGTTTATATACTTTCGTTCACTGATGACAGTAGGCGTACATCCGAATTGAAGTGGGCATGACATTCTTAGAAAATGTCATACCATTGGCCTCTCCATGACATTTCCATATGCCATACCTTATATGGCTTGCATGACTTAAAATGTCATGCCAAGTGTTGCTTGAAGGCCAAGCTCAAGAATGTCATGCCATGCTTAGCTTGGAGGACAAGCTCAAAGAAACTCATTCCTTCTTCCTTTTCAGCATGACTTTGTTTTGTAATGTCATATCTTTCCTTGTATAAGTCATACCTAAGCTTTGGAATGTCATATCTGGCTAGAATGTCATTCCTAGCAATGTCATACTAGTTCAAAGTGCTTGCCTATAAATAGGCCTTCACTTTCTTCATTTCAAAGTGTTCAAAGTATTGTAAAGCTTTCAAGTTGTGTTAAACTTGCTATTCGTTAAATCCACAGTTTTCTGTGCTTTGATCATTCGGTTGTTTTATACCGCTAAGTTAGAATACTTCCTGTCAAATTTATTCTATGAACTAGTGGACTTTAAAACTGAACCATATTAATTTAATAACGACTTTCAAGTTTAAATAACTTTTTACTTGAACCTTGTTTATTTAATTAATTAAAATCTGATTATCCAGTTATATCCAAATCAGATTTATTCCGCGCGAATTTTGTGACGATTGTATTCAACCCCCCCTTCTACAATCGTATCGGGACCTAACAATGAAACTACAAGTTTATTTTAATTTAAACAACAGAAAATGAAGCTACAAGTTGTTTTCAACTTCAAACGAGTCTGGAATGAAGCTACAAGTTGTTTCCAAATTCAATCTAGCCAATAATGAAGCAACAAGTTGTTTACATGCTTAAACGAGTCAAGAGTGAAACTACAAGTTGATTCTAATTTTAAACAACCGAAAATGAAGCTACAAGTTGTTTTCAACTTCAAACGAGTCTGGAATGAAGCTACAAGTTGTTTCCAACTTCAATCCAGCCAATAATGAAGCAACAAGTTGTTTCCGGGCTCAAACGAGTCAAGAATGAAACTAAAAGTTGATTCTCATTTTAAACAACTGAAAATGAAGCTACAAGTTGTTTTCAACTTCAAGCGAGTCTGGAATGAAGCTACAAGTTGTTTCCAACTTCAATCTAGCCAATAATGAAGCAACAAGTTGTTTCCGGGCTCAAACGAGTCAAGAATGAAACTAAAAGTTGATTCTCATTTTAAACAACCGAAAATGAAGCTACAAGTTGTTTTCAACTTCAAGCGAGTCTAGAATGAAACTACAAGTTGTTTCCAACTTCAATCTAGCCAATAATGAAGCAACAAGTTGTTTCCGGTCTCAAACGAGTCAAGAATGAAACTACAAGTTGATTTTAATTTTAAGCAACCGAAAATGAAGCTACAAGTTGTTTTCAACTTCAAACGAGTCTGGAATGAAACTACAAGTTGTTTCCAACTTCAAACTAGCCAATAATGAGGCAGCAAGTCGTTTCCGGGCTCAAACGAGTCAAGAATGAAACTACAAGTTCCTTCTAATTTTGAACAACCGAAAATGAAGCTACAAGTTGTTTTCAACTTTAGACGAGTCTGGAATGAAACTACAAGTTGTTTCCAACTTCAATCTAGCCAATAATGAAGCAACAAGTTGTTTCCGGGCTCCAACGAGTCAAGAATGAAACTACAAGTTGAATTTAATTTAAACAACCGAAAATGAAGCTACAAGTTGTTTTCAACTTCAAACGTGTCTGGAATGAAGCTACAAGTTGTTTCCAACTTCAATCTAGCCAATAATGAAGCAATAAGTTGTTTACATGCTCAAACGAGTCAAGAGTGAAACTACAAGTTGATTCTAATTTTAAACAACCGAAATTGAAGCTACAAGTTGTTTTCAACTTCAAACAAGTCTGGAATGAAGCTACAAGTTGTTTCCAACTTCAATCTAGCCAATAATGAAGCAACAAGTTGTTTCCGGGCTCAAACGAGTCAAGAATGAAACTAAAAGTTGATTCTCATTTTAAACAACCGAAAATGAAGCTACAAGTTGTTTTCAACTTCAAGCGAGTCTGGAATGAAGCTACAAGTTGTTTCCAACTTCAATCTAGCCAATAATGAAGCAACAAGTTGTTTCCGGTCTCAAACGAGTCAAGAATGAAACTACAAGTTGATTTTAATTTTAAACAACCGAAAATGAAGCTACAAGTTGTTTTCAACTTCAAACGAGTCTGGAATGAAACTACAAGTTGTTTCCAACTTCAAACTAGCCAATAATGAGGCAGCAAGTCGCTTCCGGGCTCAAACGAGTCAAGAATGAAACTACAAGTTCATTCTAATTTCAAACAACCGAAAATGAAGCTACAAGTTGTTTTCAACTTCAAACGAGTCTGGATTAAAGCTACAAGTTGTTTCCAACTTCAATCTAGCCAATAATGAAGCAACAAGTTGTTTCCGGGCTCAAACGAGTCAAGAATGAAACTACAAGTTTATTTTAATTTAAACAACAGAAAATGAAGCTACAAGTTGTTTTCAACTTCAAACGAGTCTGGAATTAAGCTACAAGTTGTTTCCAAATTCAATCTAGCCAATAATGAAGCAACAAGTTGTTTACATGCTTAAACGAGTCAAGAGTGAAACTACAAGTTGATTCTAATTTTAAACAACCGAAAATGAAGCTACAAGTTGTTTTCAACTTCAAACGAGTCTGGAATGAAGCTACAAGTTGTTTCCAACTTCAATCTAGCCAATAATGAAGCAACAAGTTGTTTCCGGGCTCAAACGAGTCAAGAATGAAACTAAAAGTTGATTCTCATTTTAAACAATTGAAAATGAAGCTACAAGTTGCTTTCAACTTCAAGCGAGTCTGGAATGAAGCTACAAGTTGTTTCCAACTTCAATCTAGCCAATAATGAAGCAACAAGTTGTTTCCGGGCTCAAACGAGTCAAGAATGAAACTAAAAGTTGATTCTCATTTTAAACAACCGAAAATGAAGCTACAAGTTGTTTTCAACTTCAAGCGAGTCTAGAATGAATCTACAAGTTGTTTCCAACTTCAATCTAGCCAATAATGAAGCAACAAGTTGTTTCCGGTCTCAAACGAGTCAAGAATGAAACTACAAGTTGATTTTAATTTTAAGCAACCGAAAATGAAGCTACAAGTTGTTTTCAACTTCAAACGAGTCTGGAATGAAACTACAAGTTGTTTCCAACTTCAAACTAGCCAATAATGAGGCAGCAAGTCGTTTCCGGGCTCAAACGAGTCAAGAATGAAACTACAAGTTCCTTCTAATTTTGAACAACCGAAAATGAAGCTACAAGTTGTTTTCAACTTTAGACGAGTCTGGAATGAAACTACAAGTTGTTTCCAACTTCAATCTAGCCAATAATGAAGCAACAAGTTGTTTCCGGGCTCCAACGAGTCAAGAATGAAACTACAAGTTGAATTTAATTTAAACAACCGAAAATGAAGCTACAAGTTGTTTTCAACTTCAAACGTGTCTGGAATGAAGCTACAAGTTGTTTCCAACTTCAATCTAGCCAATAATGAAGCAATAAGTTGTTTACAAGCTCAAACGAGTCAAGAGTGAAACTACAAGTTGATTCTAATTTTAAACAACCGAAATTGAAGCTACAAGTTGTTTTCAACTTCAAACAAGTCTGGAATGAAGCTACAAGTTGTTTCCAACTTCAATCTAGCCAATAATGAAGCAACAAGTTGTTTCCGGGCTCAAACGAGTCAAGAATGAAACTAAAAGTTGATTCTCATTTTAAACAACCGAAAATGAAGCTACAAGTTGTTTTCAACTTCAAGCGAGTCTGGAATGAAGCTACAAGTTGTTTCCAACTTCAATCTAGCCAATAATGAAGCAACAAGTTGTTTCCGGTCTCAAACGAGTCAAGAATGAAACTACAAGTTGATTTTAATTTTAAACAACCGAAAATGAAGCTACAAGTTGTTTTCAACTTCAAACGAGTCTGGAATGAAACTACAAGTTGTTTCCAACTTCAAACTAGCCAATAATGAGGCAGCAAGTCGCTTCCGGGCTCAAACGAGTCAAGAATGAAACTACAAGTTCATTCTAATTTCAAACAACCGAAAATGAAGCTACAAGTTGTTTTCAACTTCAAACGAGTCTGGATTAAAGCTACAAGTTGTTTCCAACTTCAATCTAGCCAATAATGAAGCAACAAGTTGTTTCCGGGCTCAAACGAGTCAAGAATGAAACTACAAGTTTATTTTAATTTAAACAACAGAAAATGAAGCTACAAGTTGTTTTCAACTTCAAACGAGTCTGGAATTAAGCTACAAGTTGTTTCCAAATTCAATCTAGCCAATAATGAAGCAACAAGTTGTTTACATGCTTAAACGAGTCAAGAGTGAAACTACAAGTTGATTCTAATTTTAAACAACCGAAAATGAAGCTACAAGTTGTTTTCAACTTCAAACGAGTCTGGAATGAAGCTACAAGTTGTTTCCAACTTCAATCTAGCCAATAATGAAGCAACAAGTTGTTTCCGGGCTCAAACGAGTCAAGAATGAAACTAAAAGTTGATTCTCATTTTAAACAATTGAAAATGAAGCTACAAGTTGCTTTCAACTTCAAGCGAGTCTGGAATGAAGCTACAAGTTGTTTCCAACTTCAATCTAGCCAATAATGAAGCAACAAGTTGTTTCCGGGCTCAAACGAGTCAAGAATGAAACTAAAAGTTGATTCTCATTTTAAACAACCGAAAATGAAGCTACAAGTTGTTTTCAACTTCAAGCGAGTCTAGAATGAATCTACAAGTTGTTTCCAACTTCAATCTAGCCAATAATGAAGCAACAAGTTGTTTCCGGTCTCAAACGAGTCAAGAATGAAACTACAAGTTGATTTTAATTTTAAGCAACCGAAAATGAAGCTACAAGTTGTTTTCAACTTCAAACGAGTCTGGAATGAAACTACAAGTTGTTTCCAACTTCAAACTAGCCAATAATGAGGCAGCAAGTCGTTTCCGGGCTCAAACGAGTCAAGAATGAAACTACAAGTTCCTTCTAATTTTAAACAACCGAAAATGAAGCTACAAGTTGTTTTCAACTTTAGACGAGTCTGGAATGAAACTACAAGTTGTTTCCAACTTCAATCTAGCCAATAATGAAGCAACAAGTTGTTTCCGGGCTCCAACGAGTCAAGAATGAAACTACAAGTTGAATTTAATTTAAACAACCGAAAATGAAGCTACAAGTTGTTTTCAACTTCAAACGGGTCTGGAATGAAGCTACAAGTTGTTTCCAACTTCAATCTAGCCAATAATGAAGCAATAAGTTGTTTACATGCTCAAACGAGTCAAGAGTGAAACTACAAGTTGATTCTAATTTTAAACAACCGAAATTGAAGCTACAAGTTGTTTTCAACTTCAAACAAGTCTGGAATGAAGCTACAAGTTGTTTCCAACTTCAATCTAGCCAATAATGAAGCAACAAGTTGTTTCCGGGCTCAAACGAGTCAAGAATGAAACTAAAAGTTGATTCTCATTTTAAACAACCGAAAATGAAGCTACAAGTTGTTTTCAACTTCAAGCGAGTCTGGAATGAAGCTACAAGTTGTTTCCAACTTCAATCTAGCCAATAATGAAGCAACAAGTTGTTTCCGGTCTCAAACGAGTCAAGAATGAAACTACAAGTTGATTTTAATTTTAAACAACCGAAAATGAAGCTACAAGTTGTTTTCAACTTCAAACGAGTCTGGAATGAAACTACAAGTTGTTTCCAACTTCAAACTAGCCAATAATGAGGCAGCAAGTCGCTTCCGGGCTCAAACGAGTCAAGAATGAAACTACAAGTTCATTCTAATTTCAAACAACCGAAAATGAAGCTACAAGTTGTTTTCAACTTCAAACGAGTCTGGATTAAAGCTACAAGTTGTTTCCAACTTCAATCTAGCCAATAATGAAGCAACAAGTTGTTTCCGGGCTCAAACGAGTCAAGAATGAAACTACAAGTTTATTTTAATTTAAACAACAGAAAATGAAGCTACAAGTTGTTTTCAACTTCAAACGAGTCTTGAATTAAGCTACAAGTTGTTTCCAAATTCAATCTAGCCAATAATGAAGCAACAAGTTGTTTACATGCTTAAACGAGTCAAGAGTGAAACTACAAGTTGATTCTAATTTTAAACAACCGAAAATGAAGCTACAAGTTGTTTTCAACTTCAAACGAGTCTGGAATGAAGCTACAAGTTGTTTCCAACTTCAATCTAGCCAATAATGAAGCAACAAGTTGTTTCCGGGCTCAAACGAGTCAAGAATGAAACTAAAAGTTGATTCTCATTTTAAACAATTGAAAATGAAGCTACAAGTGAAGCACAAGTTGTTTACATGCTTAAACGAGTCAAGAGTGAAACTACAAGTTGATTCAATTTTAAACAACCGAAAATGAAGCTACAAGTTGTTTTCAACTTCAAACGAGTCTGGAATGAAGCTACAATTTGTTTCCAACTTCAATCTAGCCAATAATGAAGCAACAAGTTTTTCCGGGCTCAAACGAGTCAAGAATGAAACTAAAAGTTGATTCTCATTTTAACAACTGAAAATGAAGCTACAAGTTGCTTTCAACTTCAAGCGAGTCTGGAATGAAGCTACAAGTTGTTTCCAACTTCAATCTAGCCAATAATGAAGCAACAAGTTGTTTCCGGGCTCAAACGAGTCAAGAATGAAACTAAAAGTTGATTCTCATTTTAAACAACCGAAAATGAAGCTACAAGTTGTTTTCAACTTCAACGAGTCGTGAATGAACACAAGTTGTTTCCAACTTCAATCTAGCCAATAATGAAGCAACAAGTTGTTTCGGGCTCAAACGAGTCAAGAATGAAACTACAAGTTGATTTTAATTTTAAGCAACCGAAAATGAAGCTACAAGTTGTTTTCAACTTCAAACGAGTCTGGAATGAAACTACAAGTTGTTTCCAACTTCAAACTAGCCAATAATGAGGCAGCAAGTCGTTTCCGGGCTCAAACGAGTCAAGAATGAAACTACAAGTTCCTTCTAATTTTAAACAACCGAAAATGAAGCTACAAGTGTTTTTCAACTTTAGACGAGTCTGGAATGAAACTACAAGTTGTTTCCAACTTCAATCTAGCCAATAATGAAGCAACAAGTTGTTTCCGGGCTCCAACGAGTCAAAGAAACTACAAGTTGAATTAATTTAAACAACCGAAAATGAAGCTACAAGTTGTTTTCAACTTCAAACGTGTCTGGAATGAAGCTACAAGTTGTTTTCCAACTTCAATCTAGCCAATAATGAAGCAATAAGTTGTTTACATGCTCAAACGAGTCAAGAGTGAAACACAAGTTGATTCTAATTTAAACAACCGAAATTGAAGCTACAAGTTGTTTTCAACTTCAAACAAGTCTGGAATGAAGCTACAAGTTGTTTCCAACTTCAATCTAGCCAATAATGAAGCAACAAGTTGTTTCCGGGCTCAAACGAGTCAAGAATGAAACTAAAAGTGGATTCTCATTTTAAACAACCGAAAAGAAGCTACAAGTTGTTTTCAACTTCAAGCGAGTCTGGAATGAAGCTACAGTTGTTTTCCACAAGTTGATTCTAATTTTAAACAACCGAAATTGAAGCTACAAGTTGTTTTCAACTTCAAACAAGTCTGGAATGAAGCTACAAGTTGTTTCCAACTTCAATCTAGCCAATAATGAAGCAACAAGTTGTTTCCGGGCTCAAACGAGTCAAGAATGAAACTAAAAGTTGATTCTCATTTTAAACAACCGAAAATGAAGCTACAAGTTGTTTTCAACTTCAAGCGAGTCTGGAATGAAGCTACAAGTTGTTTCCAACTTCAATCTAGCCAATAATGAAGCAACAAGTTGTTTCCGGTCTCAAACGAGTCAAGAATGAAACTACAAGTTGATTTTAATTTTAAACAACCGAAAATGAAGCTACAAGTTGTTTTCAACTTCAAACGAGTCTGGAATGAAACTACAAGTTGTTTCCAACTTCAAACTAGCCAATAATGAGGCAGCAAGTCGCTTCCGGGCTCAAACGAGTCAAGAATGAAACTACAAGTTCATTCTAATTTCAAACAACCGAAAATGAAGCTACAAGTGTTTTCAACTTCAAACGAGTCTGGATTAAAGCTACAAGTTGTTTCCAACTTCAATCTAGCCAATAATGAAGCAACAAGTTGTTTCCGGGCTCAAACGAGTCAAGAATGAAACTACAAGTTTATTTTAATTAAACAACATAAAATGAAGCTACAAGTTGTTTTCAACTTCAAACGAGTCTGGAATTAAGCTACAAGTTGTTTCCAAATTCAATCTAGCCAATAATGAAGCAACAAGTTGTTTACATGCTTAAACGAGTCAAGAGTGAAACTACAAGTTGATTCTAATTTTAAACAACCGAAAATGAAGCTACAAGTTGTTTTCAACTTCAAACGAGTCTGGAATGAAGCTACAAGTTGTTTCCAACTTCAATCTAGCCAATAATGAAGCAACAAGTTGTTTCCGGGCTCAAACGAGTCAAGAATGAAACTAAAAGTTGATTCTCATTTTAAACAACTGAAAATGAAGCTACAAGTTGCTTTCAACTTCAAGCGAGTCTGGAATGAAGCTACAAGTTGTTTCCAACTTCAATCTAGCCAATAATGAAGCAACAAGTTGTTTCCGGGCTCAAACGAGTCAAGAATGAAGCTAAAAGTTGATTCTCATTTTAAACAACCGAAAATGAAGCTACAAGTTGTTTTCAACTTCAAGCGAGTCTCGAATGAAACTACAAGTTGTTTCCAACTTCAATCTAGCCAATAATGAAGCAACAAGTTGTTTCCGGTCTCAAACGAGTCAAGAATGAAACTACAAGTTGATTTTAATTTTAAGCAACCGAAAATGAAGCTACAAGTTGTTTTCAACTTCAAACGAGTCTGGAATGAAACTACAAGTTGTTTCCAACTTCAAACTAGCCAATAATGAGGCAGCAAGTCGTTTCCGGGCTCAAACGAGTCAAGAATGAAACTACAAGTTCCTTCTAATTTTAAACAACCGAAAATGAAGCTACAAGTTGTTTTCAACTTTAGACGAGTCTGGAATGAAACTACAAGTTGTTTCCAACTTCAATCTAGCCAATAATGAAGCAACAAGTTGTTTCCGGGCTCCAACGAGTCAAGAATGAAACTACAAGTTGAATTTAATTTAAACAACCGAAAATGAAGCTACAAGTTGTTTTCAACTTCAAACGTGTCTGGAATGAAGCTACAAGTTGTTTCCAACTTCAATCTAGCCAATAATGAAGCAACAAGTTGTTTACATGCTCAAACGAGTCAAGAGTGAAACTACAAGTTGATTCTAATTTTAAACAACCGAAATTGAAGCTACAAGTTGTTTTCAACTTCAAACAAGTCTGGAATGAAGCTACAAGTTGTTTCCAACTTCAATCTAGCCAATAATGAAGCAACAAGTTGTTTCCGGGCTCAAACGAGTCAAGAATGAAACTAAAAGTTGATTCTCATTTTAAACAACCGAAAATGAAGCTACAAGTTGTTTTCAACTTCAAGCGAGTCTGGAATGAAGCTACAAGTTGTTTCCAACTTCAATCTAGCCAATAATGAAGCAACAAGTTGTTTCCGGTCTCAAACGAGTCAAGAATGAAACTACAAGTTGATTTTAATTTTAAACAACCGAAAATGAAGCTACAAGTTGTTTTCAACTTCAAACGAGTCTGGAATGAAGCTACAAGTTGTTTCCAACTTCAATCTAGCCAATAATGAGGCACAAGTTGCTTCCGGGCTCAAACGAGTCAAGAATGAAACTACAAGTTTATTCTAATTTTAAACAACCGAAAATGAAGCTACAAGTTGTTTTCAACTTCAAACGAGTCTGGAATTAAGCTACAAGTTGTTTCCAACTTCAATCTAGCCAATAATGAAGCAACAAGTTGTTTCCGGCTCAAACGAGTCAAGAATGAAACTACAAGTTGATTTTAATTTAAACAACCGAAAATGAAGCTACAAGTTGTTTTCAACTTCAAACGAGTCTGGAATTAAGCTACAAGTTGTTTCCAACTTCAATCTAGCCAATAATGAAGCAACAAGTTGTTTACATGCTTAAACGAGTCAAGATGAAACTACAAGTTGATTCTAATTTTAAACAACCGAAAATGAAGCTACAAGTTGTTTTCAACTTCAAACGAGTCTGGAATGAAGCTACAAGTTGTTTCCAACTTCAATCTAGCCAATAATGAAGCAACAAGTTGTTTCCGGGCTCAAACGAGTCAAGAATGAAACTACAAGTTGATTCTAATTTTAAACAACCGAAAATGAAGCTACAAGTTGTTTTCAACTTCAAGCGAGTCTGGAATGAAGCTACAAGTTGTTTCCAACTTCAATCTAGCCAATAATGAAGCAACAAGTTGTTTCCGGCTCAAACGAGTCAAGAATGAAACTACAAGTTGATTCTAATTTTAAACAACCGAAAATGAAGCTACAAGTTGTTTTCAACTTCAAACGAGTCTGGAATGAAGCTACAAGTTGTTTCCAACTTCAATCTAGCCAATAATGAAGCAACAAGTTGTTTCCGGGCTCAAACGAGTCAAGAATGAAACTACAAGTTGATTCTAATTTTAAACAACCGAAATGAAGCTACAAGTTGTTTTCAACTTCAAACGAGTCTGGAATGAAGCTACAAGTTGTTTCCAACTTCAATCTAGCCAATAATGAAGCAACAAGTTGTTTCCGGGCTCAAACGAGTCAAGAATGAAACTACAAGTTGATTCTAATTTTAAACAACCGAAAATGAAGCTACAAGTTGTTTTCAACTTCAAACGAGTCTGGAATGAAGCTACAAGTTGTTTCCAACTTCAATCTAGCCAATAATGAAGCAACAAGTTGTTTACATGCTCAAACGAGTCAAGAGTGAAACTACAAGTTGATTCTAATTTTAAACAACCGAAATTGAAGCTACAAGTTGTTTTCAACTTCAAACAAGTCTGGAATGAAGCTACAAGTTGTTTCCAACTTCAATCTAGCCAATAATGAAGCAACAAGTTGTTTCCGGGCTCAAACGAGTCAAGAATGAAACTAAAAGTTGATTCTCATTTTAAACAACCGAAAATGAAGCTACAAGTTGTTTTCAACTTCAAGCGAGTCTGGAATGAAGCTACAAGTTGTTTCCAACTTCAATCTAGCCAATAATGAAGCAACAAGTTGTTTCCGGTCTCAAACGAGTCAAGAATGAAACTACAAGTTGATTTTAATTTTAAACAACCGAAAATGAAGCTACAAGTTGTTTTCAACTTCAAACGAGTCTGGAATGAACTACAAGTTGTTTCCAACTTCAACCAGCCAATAATGAGGCAGCAAGTTCGCTTCCGGGCTCAAACGAGTCAAGAATGAAACTACAAGTTCATTCTAATTTCAAACAACCGAAAATGAAGCTACAAGTTGTTTTCAACTTCAAACGAGTCAGGATTAAAGCTACAAGTTGTTTCCAACTTCAATATAGCCAATAATGAAGCAACAAGTTGTTTCCGGGCTCAAACGAGTCAAGAATGAAACTACAAGTTTATTTTAATTTAAACAACAGAAAATGAAGCTACAAGTTGTTTTCAACTTCAAACGAGTCTGGAATTAAGCTACAAGTTGTTTCCAAATTCAATCTAGCCAATAATGAAGCAACAAGTTGTTTACATGCTTAAACGAGTCAAGAGTGAAACTACAAGTTGATTCTAATTTTAAACAACCGAAAATGAAGCTACAAGTTGTTTTCAACTTCAAACGAGTCTGGAATGAAGCTACAAGTTGTTTCCAACTTCAATCTAGCCAATAATGAAGCAACAAGTTGTTTCCGGGCTCAAACGAGTCAAGAATGAAGCTAAAAGTTGATTCTCATTTTAAACAACCGAAAATGAAGCTACAAGTTGTTTTCAACTTCAAGCGAGTCTCGAATGAAACTACAAGTTGTTTCCAACTTCAATCTAGCCAATAATGAAGCAACAAGTTGTTTCCGGTCTCAAACGAGTCAAGAATGAAACTACAAGTTGATTTTAATTTTAAGCAACCGAAAATGAAGCTACAAGTTGTTTTCAACTTCAAACGAGTCTGGAATGAAACTACAAGTTGTTTCCAACTTCAAACTAGCCAATAATGAGGCAGCAAGTCGTTTCCGGGCTCAAACGAGTCAAGAATGAAACTACAAGTTCCTTCTAATTTTAAACAACCAAAAATGAAGCTACAAGTTGTTTTCAACTTTAGACGAGTCTGGAATGAAACTACAAGTTGTTTCCAACTTCAATCTAGCCAATAATGAAGCAACAAGTTGTTTCCGGGCTCCAACGAGTCAAGAATGAAACTACAAGTTGAATTTAATTTAAACAACCGAAAATGAAGCTACAAGTTGTTTTCAACTTCAAACGTGTCTGGAATGAAGCTACAAGTTGTTTCCAACTTCAATCTAGCCAATAATGAAGCAACAAGTTGTTTACATGCTCAAACGAGTCAAGAGTGAAACTACAAGTTGATTCTAATTTTAAACAACCGAAATTGAAGCTACAAGTTGTTTTCAACTTCAAACAAGTCTGGAATGAAGCTACAAGTTGTTTCCAACTTCAATCTAGCCAATAATGAAGCAACAAGTTGTTTCCGGGCTCAAACGAGTCAAGAATGAAACTAAAAGTTGATTCTCATTTTAAACAACCGAAAATGAAGCTACAAGTTGTTTTCAACTTCAAGCGAGTCTGGAATGAAGCTACAAGTTGTTTCCAACTTCAATCTAGCCAATAATGAAGCAACAAGTTGTTTCCGGTCTCAAAAGAATCAAGAATGAAACTACAAGTTGATTTTAATTTTAAACAACCGAAAATGAAGCTACAAGTTGTTTTCAACTTCAAACGAGTCTGGAATGAAACTACAAGTTGTTTCCAACTTCAAACTAGCCAATAATGAGGCAGCAAGTCGCTTCCGGGCTCAAACGAGTCAAGAATGAAACTACAAGTTCATTCTAATTTCAAACAACCGAAAATGAAGCTACAAGTTGTTTTCAACTTCAAACGAGTCTGGATTGAAGCTACAAGTTGTTTCCAACTTCAATCTAGCCAATAATGAAGCAACAAGTTGTTTCCGGGCTCAAACGAGTCAAGAATGAAACTACAAGTTTATTTTAATTTAAACAACAGAAAATGAAGCTACAAGTTGTTTTCAACTTCAAACGAGTCTGGAATGAAGCTACAAGTTGTTTCCAAATTCAATCTAGCCAATAATGAAGCAACAAGTTGTTTACATGCTTAAACGAGTCAAGAGTGAAACTACAAGTTGATTCTAATTTTAAACAACCGAAAATGAAGCTACAAGTTGTTTTCAACTTCAAACGAGTCTGGAATGAAGCTACAAGTTGTTTCCAACTTCAATCTAGCCAATAATGAAGCAACAAGTTGTTTCCGGGCTCAAACGAGTCAAGAATGAAACTAAAAGTTGATTCTCATTTTAAACAACTGAAAATGAAGCTACAAGTTGCTTTCAACTTCAAGCGAGTCTGGAATGAAGCTACAAGTTGTTTCCAACTTCAATCTAGCCAATAATGAAGCAACAAGTTGTTTCCGGGCTCAAACGAGTCAAGAATGAAGCTAAAAGTTGATTCTCATTTTAAACAACCGAAAATGAAGCTACAAGTTGTTTTCAACTTCAAGCGAGTCTCGAATGAAACTATAAGTTGTTTCCAACTTCAATCTAGCCAATAATGAAGCAACAAGTTGTTTCCGGTCTCAAACGAGTCAAGAATGAAACTACAAGTTGATTTTAATTTTAAGCAACCGAAAATGAAGCTACAAGTTGTTTTCAACTTCAAACGAGTCTGGAATGAAACTACAAGTTGTTTCCAACTTCAAACTAGCCAATAATGAGGCATCAAGTTGTTTCCGGGCTCAAACGAGTCAAGAATGAAACTACAAGTTCCTTCTAATTTTAAACAACCGAAAATGAAGCTACAAGTTGTTTTCAACTTTAAACGAGTCTGGAATGAAACTACAAGTTGTTTCCAACTTCAATCTAGCCAATAATGAAGCAACAAGTTGTTTCCGGGCTCAACGAGTCAAGAATGAAACTACAAGTTGAATTCTAATTTAAACAACCGAAAATGAAGCTACAAGTTGTTTTCAACTTCAAACGAGTCTGGAATGAAGCTACAAGTTGTTTCCAACTTCAATCTAGCCAATAATGAAGCAACAAGTTGTTTACGTGCTCAAACGAGTCAAGAGTGAAACTACAAGTTGATTCTAATTTTAAACAACCGAAATTGAAGCTACAAGTTGTTTTCAACTTCAAACAAGTCTGGAATGAAGCTACAAGTTGTTTCCAACTTCAATCTAGCCAATAATGAAGCAACAAGTTGTTTCCGGGCTCAAGCGAGTCAAGAATGAAACTAAAAGTTGATTCTCATTTTAAACAACCGAAAATGAAGCTACAAGTTGTTTTCAACTTCAAGCGAGTCTGAAATGAAGCTACAAGTTGTTACCAACTTCAATCTAGCCAATAATGAAGCAACAAGTTGTTTCCGGTCTCAAACGAGTCAAGAATGAAACTACAAGCTGATTTTAATTTTAAACAACCGAAAATGAAGCTACAAGTTGTTTTCAACTTCAAACGAGTCTGGAATGAAACTACAAGTTGTTTCCAACTTCAAACTAGCCAATAATGAGGCAGCAAGTCGTTTCCGGGCTCAAACGAGTCAAGAATGAAACTACAAGTTCCTTCTAATTTTAAACAACCAAAAATGAAGCTACAAGTTGTTTTCAACTTTAGACGAGTCTGGAATGAAACTACAAGTTGTTTCCAACTTCAATCTAGCCAATAATGAAGCAACAAGTTGTTTCCGGGCTCCAACGAGTCAAGAATGAAACTACAAGTTGAATTTAATTTAAACAACCGAAAATGAAGCTACAAGTTGTTTTCAACTTCAAACGTGTCTGGAATGAAGCTACAAGTTGTTTCCAACTTCAATCAAGCCAATAATGAAGCAACAAGTTGTTTACATGCTCAAACGAGTCAAGAGTGAAGCTACAAGTTGATTCTAATTTTAAACAACCGAAATTGAAGCTACAAGTTGTTTTCAACTTCAAACAAGTCTGGAATGAAGCTACAAGTTGTTTCCAACTTCAATCTAGCCAATAATGAAGCAACAAGTTGTTTCCGGGCTCAAACGAGTCAAGAATGAAACTAAAAGTTGATTCTCATTTTAAACAACCGAAAATGAAGCTACAAGTTGTTTTCAACTTCAAGCGAGTCTGGAATGAAGCTACAAGTTGTTTCCAACTTCAATCTAGCCAATAATGAAGCAACAAGTTGTTTCCGGTCTCAAACGAGTCAAGAATGAAACTACAAGTTGATTTTAATTTTAAACAACCGAAAATGAAGCTACAAGTTGTTTTCAACTTCAAACGAGTCTGGAATGAAACTACAAGTTGTTTCCAACTTCAAACTAGCCAATAATGAGGCAGCAAGTCGCTTCCGGGCTCAAACGAGTCAAGAATGAAACTACAAGTTCATTCTAATTTCAAACAACCGAAAATGAAGCTACAAGTTGTTTTCAACTTCAAACGAGTCTGGATTGAAGCTACAAGTTGTTTCCAACTTCAATCTAGCCAATAATGAAGCAACAAGTTGTTTCCGGGCTCAAACGAGTCAAGAATGAAACTACAAGTTTATTTTAATTTAAACAACAGAAAATGAAGCTACAAGTTGTTTTCAACTTCAAACGAGTCTGGAATGAAGCTACAAGTTGTTTCCAAATTCAATCTAGCCAATAATGAAGCAACAAGTTGTTTACATGCTTAAACGAGTCAAGAGTGAAACTACAAGTTGATTCTAATTTTAAACAACCGAAAATGAAGCTACAAGTTGTTTTCAACTTCAAACGAGTCTGGAATGAAGCTACAAGTTTGTTCGCAAAAATCTACACGCAAGCGCACGTGATCACAAGTAATATATTAAGTTCGATCCCACAGAGACTGGTGAATTAAGAATACGCACCTATGCAACAATGTATGATCAATTATCACTGCTAAGACAATTAACAAGGATTGGTTTCTTTTTATACTAATAATTAAATTTACTAATCAAATTCAGAATAGGAAAACACATGGGATTCTAATTTCATTATCGAATTCATCTAGAATTGAAATTACTGATTAACATGCGACTGTTGATCCTAATCAGACAACACGAAAGTAATACGTGCCAACTCTCGTTGCACACATATCATACCAATCAAAATCCACAATTAAGATAGAAATCTCATGGACACCAACAAAGCTCAGACCCTATATCTCTATAGCGGTAGTGTAAGCAAAGAGGTTTAATAACAAGTCGTCTATCGTGATTACACAGGGTGATAAAAATAGTTCAAGTCTACCACAAATTATGCTTCATTCACATAATCCTATGTTTACATGGCATAGTTCTAAATTCGATCATCCACTCTCGCTTCAGAAAGAATTAACAAACAACTTAGAAGTTAGCTACGCTCCTAAGAAGAATAAGCACGGCTCATGCAAAGAAATCCACGTATGTCACACAATCAAGTAATTAACATTCGTTACTAGACTACATCGATAAATCCGTTAGAATCCCATGAAGGCGGTTAGTTCATAATCAAACTAATCGACATCATGGGTTCTAATGAAAGCATGATAAAGAAAAGACAAGAATTAAATAGAATAAAAATGCTTGAATTAATAATAATAAAAATCACACGTTACAGATTTGATGTTCACGATCTTGCTCGAAACTGTCACTTCCTCGCAAAGAACGATCGAATACAACTGATAATGTGCTTGAATAAAACTATGATTACGATATTGTTCTCCACTCAAAACTACGACTATGAGGCTAGGGTTTTTACACACGAGAAATAAAAAATGCATTGACTAAGTCAACCGGGCCTCGACCGCTGCGAAAATCCATCAGAAAAGCTGTAAAAATCGGCCCGGGGAGTTTCTGCGGGGCGCCACCGCGCTACACTAGCGCGGGCGCGCTAGTGATGCAGATTGTAGCGCGGGCGCGCTACAGGTTAGCGCGGGCGCGCTACTGTCTGTGATGACAGTCCTGATCCTTTGTTTTCAGCCCGTTCTCGCGTGCATGTCCTTCCTCGCTTCTAGTACCACTTCCGTAGGTGATCACGGTTGCATTTAGCATATGCAACAAGCCCTTTAAACCCCTAGATAGCTCTAGTGGACGAGTGTGTTCTCGTGAGGGTTTGTAGAAGATGTACCCACAAAATCCCAAGTCGTGATGAATCCACAATTCTCTATTCTTGCAAATAATGCACCAAAAACAACCTATAATGATAGAAAATCACTTCATCACCTCAACTCGTGACCTGCACAGAAAAACAATAGAAACACATCAAAAGACACTAAACACTTAAGTACAACCAACCAATTTAAGTGGAAATGAAGGCCTATAAGTGTGTATAAATACCACTTATCACACCCCCAAACTTAAACTGATGCTTGTCCTCAAGCGTCAACGACACTATACAATAATACAATGCAATGCATGAATGCAACTACGTGATGAATGAGTGAACTATGAAGTAATTGCCTTGCAAATTTTTAATACCTCAGATTGTGCTAATGTTCTCGACTTTCATCTCTCTCGCTACCAAGTCAATTACCCTTCTATTTACAAGTGTGGAGTGCCAGTGTGTGCAAGCATGTTCTTTTATTGAGACAAGACAAAAACTACTACTCCCACAGAATCCCCATCAAGAATCGTAAAAGTTATAAACTAACACCCCGTCACTCAAGTCCAACTAAAAGCCAAGGTCCCAAAGAATGTCCACACCCTTCTATTTTATTCACTCTAATTTTTTTTTTCTTTTTCTTTTTATTGGTGATTAATTGCTTGGTCTAAGGTCAGAGCGCTTCGCAGTGTAAATGCGTTACGAACACCACAAGACTTCACACACCAATTATTCACTTTATTCTAGTGGTTTATTTAACTGTGCAATGGTTGAGATCCCTAAAGATTTATGCACTAGTACCCATGTAGCGAGCGTTGGGTCAACAATCCCAAACCACGAAGGGCTTTAGGTTGTTAGGCACAAAGTCCCCTCAGACTTAATTACTCGAGTACTAATGAGCTCAACCTAGTTAATTCTACCACTTATTTTTTTAGTGAATTTATTTACTACTATTTTTTTTTTTTTTTTCTTTTTTTCTTTTTTAGAAAGGCATATCTACCCCTCAGTTCCCCCAAACTTAAGATTTACGGACCTAAGCTGAAGGGTGTTCAATTCAATCCTAGAATTCATGGAATTTCGTCTAAATCCTATCTCAAGAACATATGTGAATTACAATTTCCAACACAAGCAATTTCCAAGTACTAACCTAGCATTGCAATTGAAACTACTAATCAAAAACTACGCACATAACTCATCATAGGCAATTAGCTTGGCTTAACTTCATAATTCATGCAAATGCTCGTGATACTAGCTACTACAATTATCACTAAACATGTAAAAAAAAAAAAAGAAAATATGGGAAAATTAGAAAGAAAACGTGAGAATAAATCAAAGCAAAATAAAATAAAATAAAAACGTGAACTACATGAACTAACTAACACATGCAATAATAAAAAAAAAAATCTATCTAATAATATGCTCTTCCTTAGATTACCACCCCCAAACTTAAAATTTTCAATGTCCCCATTGAAAGTGATAAAAAGGCTAGAGCACCCACATACCTACTCGGAGTCCGAGTCCTCCCCCTCCTCTGCTGGAGGTGAATCAGGTGGAGGATACTGCATCCCTGCTCCGAATACTGGCCACTGAACTGTGACCCCCTGTGCCTGAAAAGCACTACCTAGAGCCTGTGTCATATCAAAAGCAAACCTCTGGTGGATGTCATGCATGGCGTCCATCCGTCTCGCTAATCGGCGAAAGTGGACATCTCCCATCGGTTCGGAGCTCCTCTCCGTCTGAGAAGTACCAGCTCCAGAAGCTCTAGGCTGCTCCCTCCTAACAAACTCTGGACGTCCCCCTGGCATCTCATCATATATGTACCCAAGGCCTCGAGGGTGGGGAACTCCTCCATCCCACTCCGTCATGCGGCTGATCGCCGAATGATCAATCGGTGCTCCTGGCAACTGTAATTGCTCGTTGGATGGCCAACGAACACCGCTCGATCGACAAAGCTTCGTCACAATTGTGCCATATGGAATGGCACCAGTAGTTCCTCCCTGTAAGAACCTCAGAATCCCCTGATGGATAACATGTCCCAGATCAATATACTTGCCCGAGACAATCCCAAAGAGCAGAATAGCTCTTTCCACTGTCACCTCATGCCCATGTGAAGATGGCATGATGTTAGCACATATGAAGGCGTTCCACGCCTTCGCATACCGGTTCAACCCGGCTGCTGGAAAAGAGACATGTGCCTGCAAAGGAGGTTGTGTCATCTTCCAAGCTGTATCCGGCACACACAAATCATACACCAATCGATCAAGATCAACTGGATCATCATCAAACCGGCGTTTAGCACGCCCAATCCTCTCAACCACCCAATCTTCTTCATTACGGCGCCTGGCACGCCCCCCAATAACTCTACGGATCGCATCCGCACTATAATCTACCCGGATTCCCCGTACCACCGTGAATCCATCTCGATTCTCCTTGGCATTAGCATAAAACTCTCGAATGATAGCCAAGGGAACCGCCTCCGGAGCCTCGCAAAAAGACTCCCAACCCCGTTCTTGAATCATGTTCAAGAGCTCACCATCCTCCGCCGTGGGTAAGAATCCCCTCTCCTTAACTAACGACTTATTCATAAGCCGTTGAAACTCGGTTCGCGCACCATCCGAGGTGAACTCAACCTCACCCAACGAGGAAGAATCGCTAGATGCGGGGGCTTGGGTGCTCGTTCCTTGTGATCTTCTTGCTCTTTTGGGTGCCATTGGTAGAGATTAGAGTTGCAAGAGGTGTATGTATATTGGATTTGAAAGATTGGATGAAGGTTGTGTGTATGGATGTGTATATATGATTAGGGTTTAGAGAATTATAATGGAATTTGGAGATGGGTTTTGTGTTTATATAAGGGTTGGAGAGCTGAGTTAGGGTTTTATGGGATGTATTTCGGGCTAGGCATGCAAAATTAGGATTGTGGGCTTTTTAAAACGAAAAGAAAAGAATTTTGGGAGAAAATCCGCCTGGCTCGGCAGTCAGTAGCGCGGCCGCGCTAAGTATAGCGCGGGCGCGCTGTGCAACTTAGCGCGGTCGCGCTTGACACTAGCGCGGGCGCGCTAGTGTCTGACACCGGAGGCTGAAATTTTTCGATTTTTGTGTTTTTGAGGTTTACAATGGTACAATGTGGTTCTAATGCGTGGGTTGCCTCCCACGAAGCGCTTGTTTAACGTCGTTAGCTCGACGTGAAGTCCAGAATTAATCCGATTCCGATTGAAGAATCGTGGTTTGTACCTCACGATTCACATTTCCGCCAAAGTACGGCTTCAACCTTTGACCATTAACCTTAAATGATTCATCCGGTGATTTTGCATATATTTCTACTGCACCGTGGGAAAATACCGTCTTGACTGTAAATGGCCCTGACCAGCGTGACTTGAGTTTCCCTGGAAACAACTTCAACCGAGAGTTATACAATAACACCAATTGACCAACCACAAACGATTTTTGTATCAGTCGCTGATCATGCAATCTTTTCACCTTTTCTTTGTAGAGTTTGTTATTTTCATAAGCACGGAGGCGAAACTCCTCTAACTCATTGAGTTGCATCATTCGTTTCTCTCCAGCTAATTGTAAGTCGAAGTTCAACTTCTTTAGGGCCCAATAAGCTTTATGTTCCAACTCAACTGGTAAGTGACAAGCCTTGCCAAACACTAACTGAAATGGAGAAGTACCCAACGGTGTTTTATAAGCTGTTCGATAAGCCCAAGCAGCCTCATCTAATCGTAAAGACCAGTCTTTCCTAGAAGGATTAACCACCTTCTCTAATATGCGTTTGATCTCTCTGTTAGACACTTCAGCTTGACCATTCGTTTGAGGATGATAAGCAGTAGCAACCCGGTGATTGATATTATACCTAGTCATCAAGGTTGTGAATTTCCTATTACAGAAATGAGAGCCTTCATCACTGATAATGACCCTAGGGACTCCGAAACGGGTAAAGATTTGTTTTTGAAGAAATTGTAAGACCACCTTAGCATCATTTGTAGGTAAAGCTTTTACCTCCACCCATTTAGACACATAATCCACTGCTAATAGAATATACTGGTTGTTACAAGATGAAACGAACGGTCCCATGAAGTCAATACCCCAAACGTCAAATATTTCGACTTCCAAGAGCATTTTAAGAGGCATTTCATTCCTCCTAGATATATTACCTGTACGTTGACATCGATCGCATCCCAAAACATACTGATGAGCATCTTTAAACAGAGTTGGCCAGTAAAAGCCTGCTTGAAGTACCCTCTTTGCTGTCTTTTCTCCGCTATAATGGCCTCCATAACCAGTGGAATGGCACTCGCGCAAAACTCCCTCAACTTCATTATTGGGGATACACCTTCTGAGAATTTGATCAACTCCTTGTTTAAACAGAAAGGGTTCATCCCAAATATACCATTTCACATCGTGAAGAAATTTCTTGCGTTGAGCATAAGAGAATTCTGGAGGAATGATCTTACTCACCAGATAATTTACAATGTCAGCAAACCATGGCTCTTCTGCATTAACTCCAAACAACTGTTCGTCTGGGAAGAATTCATTGATTAGAGTGTTGTCTGTAGTTTGTTTGCTGTGATCTTCTAGTCGGGACAAATGATCTGCTACCTGATTTTCCGTGCCCTTACGATCTTTAATTTCCACATCAAATTCTTGGAGTAATAAAACCCAGCGAATTAGTCTTGGTTTTGAATCTTTCTTTGATATGAGATACCGAATGGCTGCATGATCTGTATATACCACTACCTTTGTTCCAAGAAGATAAGACCTGAACTTCTCAAAGCTAAAGACAATAGCTAGAAGTTCTTTTTCAGTAGTAGTGTAGTTCAATTGTGCATCATTTAATGTTTTGCTGGCATAATAGATAACATGAAACACATTACTTGTTCGCTGGCCAAGTACAGCCCCTACAGCATAATCACTGGCATCACACATTAATTCGAATGGTTTACTCCAATCGGGTGCAGTGATGATAGGTGCTGATGTCAACTTCTTTTTCAAGATTTCAAATGCTTCCAAGCACTCCTCATCAAATTTGAATGGAATGTCTTTCTCTAACAGATTGCAAAGGGGTTTAGAAATTTTTGAGAAATCCTTGATGAATCTCCGATAGAACCCTGCATGACCAAGGAAGCTTCGGATGCCCTTGACTGAAAGTGGTGGAGGAAGATTTTTTATTGTTTCCACCTTCGCTTTATCAACTTCTAGTCCCTTGGCAGATACCTTATGCCCCAATATGATTCCTTCTTGCACCATGAAATGACATTTTTCCCAATTGAGAATCAGATTAGTTTCCACACATCGCTTAAGAACCATTCTCAGATTTGTGAGGCATTCGTCATAAGATGTTCCGAATACGGAAAAGTCGTCCATGAATACCTCCACATTGATGCCAATCATCTCTGAGAATATTGCCATCATGCATCTTTGAAAAGTGGCTGGTGCACCGCATAAGCCAAAAGGTACTCTTCGGAATGCAAATGTACCATAAGGGCATGTAAAGGTTGTCTTTTCTTGATCCTCCGGAGAGATAGCAATCTGATTATAGCCAGAATACCCATCCAATAGGCAATAGAATTCATGACCAGCCAACCTGTCAAGCATTTGATCAATAAAAGGCAGAGGGAAGTGATCCTTTCTTGTGGCTTTATTCAGCTTTCGGTAGTCCATGCAAATCCTCCAACCAGTGACAGTTCTAGTTGAGATAAGTTCCCCTTTTTCGTTGGCTACTACTGTCATGCCCCCTTTTTTAGGCACACACTGCACTGGACTCACCCATGAGCTATCTGAAATTGGATAAATGATACCTGCATCAAGCCATTTAAGAATCTCTTTCTTTACCACTTCCTTCATGATAGGATTTAGCCTTCTTTGTTGTTCCACTGAAGGTTTGCTTCCTTCTTCAATGAGAATTTTGTGTTGACAAAAGGAGGGACTGATGCCCTTGATATCAGCTATGGTCCAACCAATCGCTGTTTTGAATTCCCTTAGCACCCTCAAAAGTTTTTCCTCTTCCTCACCTGACAAGTTAGATGCAATAATAACAGGAAGAGTAGAACCTTTGCCAAGAAAAGCATACCTTAAGTGATCCGGTAGTGGTTTAAGTTCAAGTTTAGGTGCTTCGATTACTGATGGCTGTAGTGGTTTGTGATCTTCCTTTTGTTCTTCCAAGCCAAGAGATTCGACAGGTGGTTCAAAATTCCTTCTCCAAGGTGATGAGTTAAGATGATGGATCTCTGCCAATTCTTCTTCACTGTCCCATTCCTCATCATTGGTAAGGATTGCTTCCAATGCATCATTCTGTAAAACCCGCTGGCTATTAGCTTCTGTCGTAGTGTCTAGCACATCCACACTGAAACAAGATTCCTCATCAGTTGGTAATTTCATTGCATTGAATACGTTGAACGTGACAGTTTGATTCTGTATTCTCATTGTGAGTTCCCCTTTTTGTACATCGATTAATGTTTGGCCAGTGGCTAAAAATGGTCTACCCAAGATGATAGGAATCCTTTTGTCTTCTTCAAAATCAAGAATCACGAAGTCGGCTGGAAATATTAATTGATCAACCTTGACTAGCACATCTTCAATTATACCCCTCGGATATGTGATCGAACGATCAGCCAACTGTAAAGACATATTTGTTGGCTTAAGCTCTGGCAGGCCAAGTTGTGTGAAGATAGATAGAGGCATCAGATTGATGCTAGCTCCCAAGTCGCACAGACACTTATCAAAAGAGAACTTCCCAATAGTGCAAGGAATAGTAAAACTTCCCGGATCTTTAAGCTTAGGTGGTAATTTCTGTTGAAGTACAGCACTGCATTCCTCCGTTAAAGCCACGGTCTCTAACTCTTCAAGCTTTAGCTTTTTTGAAAGAATACCCTTCATGAACTTGGCATAACTAGGCATTTGCTCGAGTGCTTCAGCAAACGGAATGTTGATGTGAAGCTTTTTGAATACTTCTAGGAATTTACCAAATTGCTTATCCAGCTGCTGTTTTTTTAACCTCCTAGGAAATGGAGGTGGTGGATATACTGGGTTTGACATCGGAGCAGCTGCAGGAATAGCCTTATCCTTTTCAACAGTAGAGTTGGTGTCAATTGTATTTGAAGGAACTTCTGCTGGAATTTCTTGCTGGATTGAACTTGCTCTTTAGGGTCCCTTTTACCTGGTACTTCTGTGTCACTAGGGAGATTCCCCTGTGGTCTGCTTAGTAAAGCATTAGCTAACTGACCAACTTGTGTCTCCAAGGCTTTTAAAGTTACTGCTTGACTCTTGTACATGAGCCTTAGCTCTTCCATGTCAGACCTTTCGTTAGCTGATTGCCCATGATTCTGAAATCCCGGAGGGTGATATGGCTGTTTAGGCGCATACTGTTGTGAATTTCCAGCCTGATTATACTGTTTAGGTCCCTGTTGAAATCCTTGTTGAGGCTGATTATAACCCTGATTATTACTCCAGCTGAAATTCGGATGATTTCGGTTGCTAGGATGATAAGTAGCTGGAGCGGGTTGTTGACTTCTCTGAAAGTTGCTCACAAATTGCGCTGATTCACTAGAAATGGCACACTGATCAGTAGCATGAGCACCAGCACATAATTCGCAAATAGAGATTGGCTGTTGAATTCCTTGGTGAGCCAGAGAATCAACTTTCATCGTGAGAGCCTTCAGTTGAGCTGCTATAGCTGTAGACGTGTCAAGATCAAGAATTCCGGCTACCTTCCCTTGAGTAAGTCTTTGAGTAGGGTTCTGATATTCATTAGCAGCCATCATTTCAATGAGATCGTAAGCTTCTTCATAACTCTTTGCCCATAGTGCACCTCCAGAAGCAGCATCAAGCATAGGTCTGGATTGAGGTCCAAGACCATTATAGAAACTGTTTATTTGCATCCAATCCGGCATGCCATGATGGGGACACTTCCTTAGCATCTCCTTATATCGCTCCCAGGCTTCACAGAATGTTTCTCCTGATTGTTGAGAGAATTGAGATAGAGCATTTCGTAAAGCAGCAGTCTTTGCCATGGGGAAGAATTTAGTGAGAAATTTCTGAGCTAGATCTTCCCATGTAGTAATCGAACCAGATGGTAAAGAATGTAACCATCCCTTAGCCTTATCTCTCAGTGAAAATGGGAAAAGCCTTAGCTTTACAGCTTCATCAGAGACGTCATTAAATTTGAAAGTGTCACAGATCTCTATAAAATTCCGTATATGCATATTGGGGTCTTCAGTAGGAGAACCCCCATACTGTACCGAGTTCTGGACCATTTGAATGGTTCCTGGTTTGATTTCAAAGGCTTTGGCTGCGATTGCAGGCCTGACAATGCTTGATTGGATATCATCGATCTTTGGCATAGAGAAATCCTTCAATGCCTTGCTGTCTGGTTGTGCTTCAGGTTCCGGCATTGTTTCAGAATCAGAAGAAGAAGTAGAAGGTGAATCAATTGCTTTCTTACGGGTCTGAGAACGTGTTTGCATAAACGCGACCCCAGTACCTGAAATAAAGAAAAGAAGAAAAGTGAGAAGAGAATAGAATCTTAGTCAGTGAATTTTTAACGCACACTGAAGACAAGTACATAAACTAATTAATTAACACCGAGTCCCCGGCAGCGGCGCCAAAAACTTGTTCGCAAAAATCTACACGCAAGCGCACGTGATCACAAGTAATATATTAAGTTCGATCCCACAGAGACTGGTGAATTAAGAATACGCACCTATGCAACAATGTATGATCAATTATCACTGCTAAGACAATTAACAAGGATTGGTTTCTTTTTATACTAATAATTAAATTTACTAATCAAATTCAGAATAGGAAAACACATGGGATTCTAATTTCATTATCGAATTCATCTAGAATTGAAATTACTGATTAACATGCGACTGTTGATCCTAATCAGACAACACGAAAGTAATACGTGCCAACTCTCGTTGCACACATATCATACCAATCAAAATCCACAATTAAGATAGAAATCTCATGGACACCAACAAAGCTCAGACCCTATATCTCTATAGCGGTAGTGTAAGCAAAGAGGTTTAATAACAAGTCGTCTATCGTGATTACACAGGGTGATAAAAATAGTTCAAGTCTACCACAAATTATGCTTCATTCACATAATCCTATGTTTACATGGCATAGTTCTAAATTCGATCATCCACTCTCGCTTCAGAAAGAATTAACAAACAACTTAGAAGTTAGCTACGCTCCTAAGAAGAATAAGCACGGCTCATGCAAAGAAATCCACGTATGTCACACAATCAAGTAATTAACATTCGTTACTAGACTACATCGATAAATCCATTTGAATCCCATGAAGGCGGTTAGTTCATAATCAAACTAATCGACATCATGGGTTCTAATGAAAGCATGATAAAGAAAAGACAAGAATTAAATAGAATAAAAATGCTTGAATTAATAATAATAAAAATCACACGTTACAGATTTGATGTTCACGATCTTGCTCGAAACTGTCACTTCCTCGCAAAGAACGATCGAATACAACTGATAATGTGCTTGAATAAAACTATGATTACGATATTGTTCTCCACTCAAAACTACGACTATGAGGCTAGGGTTTTTACACACGAGAAATAAAAAATGCATTGACTAAGTCAACCGGGCCTCGACCGCTGCGAAAATCCATCAGAAAAGCTGTAAAAATCGGCCCGGGGAGTTTCTGCGGGGCGCCACCGCGCTACACTAGCGCGGGCGCGCTAGTGATGCAGATTGTAGCGCGGGCGCGCTACAGGTTAGCGCGGGCGCGCTACTGTCTGTGATGACAGTCCTGATCCTTTGTTTTCAGCCCGTTCTCGCGTGCATGTCCTTCCTCGCTTCTAGTACCACTTCCGTAGGTGATCACGGTTGCATTTAGCATATGCAACAAGCCCTTTAAACCCCTAGATAGCTCTAGTGGACGAGTGTGTTCTCGTGAGGGTTTGTAGAAGATGTACCCACAAAATCCCAAGTCGTGATGAATCCACAATTCTCTATTCTTACAAATAATGCACCAAAAACAACCTATAATGATAGAAAATCACTTCATCACCTCAACTCGTGACCTGCACAGAAAAACAATAGAAACACATCAAAAGACACTAAACACTTAAGTACAACCAACCAATTTAAGTGGAAATGAAGGCCTATAAGTGTGTATAAATACCACTTATCAAAGTTGTTTCCAACTTCAATCTAGCCAATAATGAAGCAACAAGTTGTTTCCGGGCTCAAACGAGTCAAGAATGAAACTAAAAGTTGATTCTCATTTTAAACAACTGAAAATGAAGCTACAAGTTGCTTTCAACTTCAAGCGAGTCTGGAATGAAGCTACAAGTTGTTTCCAACTTCAATCTAGCCAATAATGAAGCAACAAGTTGTTTCCGGGCTCAAACGAGTCAAGAATGAAGCTAAAAGTTGATTCTCATTTTAAACAACCGAAAATGAAGCTACAAGTTGTTTTCAACTTCAAGCGAGTCTCGAATGAAACTATAAGTTGTTTCCAACTTCCATCTAGCCAATAATGAAGCAACAAGTTGTTTCCGGTCTCAAACGAGTCAAGAATGAAACTACAAGTTGATTTTAATTTTAAGCAACCGAAAATGAAGCTACAAGTTGTTTTCAACTTCAAACGAGTCTGGAATGAAACTACAAGTTGTTTCCAACTTCAAACTAGCCAATAATGAGGCATCAAGTCGTTTCCGGGCTCAAACGAGTCAAGAATGAAACTACAAGTTCCTTCTAATTTTAAACAACCGAAAATGAAGCTACAAGTTGTTTTCAACTTTAGACGAGTCTGGAATGAAACTACAAGTTGTTTCCAACTTCAATCTAGCCAATAATGAAGCAACAAGTTGTTTCCGGGCTCCAACGAGTCAAGAATGAAACTACAAGTTGAATTTAATTTAAACAACCGAAAATGAAGCTACAAGTTGTTTTCAACTTCAAACGTGTCTGGAATGAAGCTACAAGTTGTTTCCAACTTCAATCTAGCCAATAATGAAGCAACAAGTTGTTTACATGCTCAAACGAGTCAAGAGTGAAACTACAAGTTGATTCTAATTTTAAACAACCGAAATTGAAGCTACAAGTTGTTTTCAACTTCAAACAAGTCTGGAATGAAGCTACAAGTTGTTTCCAACTTCAATCTAGCCAATAATGAAGCAACAAGTTGTTTCCGGGCTCAAGCGAGTCAAGAATGAAACTAAAAGTTGATTCTCATTTTAAACAACCGAAAATGAAGCTACAAGTTGTTTTCAACTTCAAGCGAATCTGAAATGAAGCTACAAGTTGTTACCAACTTCAATCTAGCCAATAATGAAGCAACAAGTTGTTTCCGGTCTCAAACGAGTCAAGAATGAAACTACAAGCTGATTTTAATTTTAAACAACCGAAAATGAAGCTACAAGTTGTTTTCAACTTCAAACGAGTCTGGAATGAAACTACAAGTTGTTTCCAACTTCAAACTAGCCAATAATGAGGCAGCAAGTCGTTTCCGGGCTCAAACGAGTCAAGAATGAAACTACAAGTTCATTCTAATATTAAACAACCGAAAATGAGGCTACAAGTTGTTTTCAACTTTAAACGAGTCTGGAATGAAACTACAAGTTGATTCCAACTTCAATCTAGCCAATAATGAAGCAACAACTTATTTCCAGGCTCCAACGAGTCAAGAATGAAACTACAAGTTGATTTTAATTTAAACAACCGAAAATGAAGCTACAAGTTGTTTGTTTACATGCTTAAACGAGTCAAGAGTGAAACTACAAGTTGATTCTAATTTTAAACAACCGAAAATGAAGCTACAAGTTGTTTTCAACTTCAAACGAGTCTGGAATGAAGCTACAAGTTGTTTCCAACTTCAATCTAGCCAATAATGAAGCAACAAGTTGTTTCCGGGCTCAAGCGAGTCAAGAATGAAACTAAAAGTTGATTCTCATTTTAAACAACCAAAAATGAAGCTACAAGTTGTTTTCAACTTCAAGCGAGTCTGAAATGAAGCTACAAGTTGTTTCCAACTTCAATCTAGCCAATAATGAAGCAACAAGTTGTTTCCGGTCTCAAACGAGTCAAGAATGAAACTACAAGTTGATTTTAATTTTAAACAACCGAAAATGAAGCTACAAGTTATTTTCAACTTCAAACGAGTCTGGAATGAAACTACAAGTTGTTTCCAACTTCAAACTAGCCAATAATGAGGCAGCAAGTCGTTTCCGGGCTCAAACGAGTCAAGAATGAAACTACAAGTTCATTCTAATATTAAACAACCGAAAATGAGGCTATAAGTTGTTTTCAACTTTAAACGAGTCTGGAATGAAACTACAAGTTGATTCCAACTTCAATCTAGCCAATAATGAAGCAACAACTTATTTCCAGGCTCCAACGAGTCAAGAATGAAACTACAAGTTGATTTTAATTTAAACAACCGAAAATGAAGCTACAAGTTGTTTTCAACTTCAAACGAGTCTGGAATGAAGCTAGAAGTTGTTTCTAACTTCAATCTAGTCAATAATAAAACAACAAGTTGTTTACATGCTTAAACGAGTCAAGAGTGAAACTACAAGTTGATTCTAATTTTAAACAACCGAAAATGAAGCTACAAGTTGTTTTCAACTTCAAACGAGTCTGGAATGAAGCTACAAGTTGTTTCCAACTTCAATCAAGCCAATAATGAAGCAACAAGTTGTTTCCGGGCTCAAACGAGTCAAGAATGAAACTAAAAGTTGATTCTCATTTTAAACAACTGAAAATGAAGCTACAAGTTGTTTTCAACTTCAAGCGAGTCTGGAATGAAGCTACAAGTTGTTTCCAACTTCAATCTAGCCAATAATGAAGCAACAAGTTGTTTCCGGGCTCAAACGAGTCAAGAATGAAACTAAAAGTTGATTCTCATTTTAAACAACCGAAAATGAAGCTACAAGTTGTTTTCAACTTCAAGCGAGTCTAGAATGAAACTACAAGTTGTTTCCAACTTCAATCTAGCCAATAATGAAGCAACAAGTTGTTTCCGGTCTCAAACGAGTCAAGAATGAAACTACAAGTTGATTTTAATTTTAAGCAAACGAAAATGAAGCTACAAGTTGTTTTCAACTTCAAACGAGTCTGGAATGAAACTACAAGTTGTTTCCAACTTCAAACTAGCCAATAATGAGGCAGCAAGTCGTTTCCGGGCTCAAACGAGTCAAGAATGAAACTACAAGTTCCTTCTAATTTTAAACAACCGAAAATGAAGCTACAAGTTGTTTTCAACTTTAGACGAGTCTGGAATGAAACTACAAGTTGTTTCCAACTTCAATCTAGCCAATAATGAAGCAACAAGTTGTTTCCGGGCTCCAACGAGTCAAGAATGAAACTACAAGTTGAATTTAATTTAAACAACCGAAAATGAAGCTACAAGTTGTTTTCAACTTCAAACGTGTCTGGAATGAAGCTACAAGTTGTTTCCAACTTCAATCTAGCCAATAATGAATCAACAAGTTGTTTACATGCATAAACGAGTCAAGAGTGAAACTACAAGTTGATTCTAATTTTAAACAACCGAAAATGAAGCTACAAGTTGTTTTGAACTTCAAACGAGTCGGGAATGAAGCTACAAGTTGTTTCCAACTTCAATCTAGCCAATAATGAAGCAACAAGTTGTTTCCGGGCTCAATCGAGTCAAGAATGAAACTAAAAGTTGATTCTCATTTTAAACAACCGAAAATGAAGCTACAAGTTGTTTTCAACTTCAAGCGGGTCTGGAATAAAGCTACAAGTTGTTTTCAACTTCAATCTAGCCAATAATGAAGCAACAAGTTGTTTCCGGTCTCAAACGAGTCAAGAATGAAACTACAAGTTGATTTTAATTTTAAACAACCGAAAATGAAGCTACAAGTTGTTTTCAACTTCAAACGAGTCTGGAATGAAGCTACAAGTTGTTTCCAACTTCAATCTAGCCAATGATGAGGCAGCAAGTCGTTTCCGGGCTCAAACGTGTCAAGAATGAAACTACAAGTTCCTTCTAATTTTAAACAACCGAAAATGAAGCTACAAGTTGTTTTCAACTTTAGACGAGTCTGGAATGAAACTACAAGTTGTTTTCAACTTCAATCTAGCCAATAATGAAGCAACAAGTTGTTTCCGGGCTCCAACGAGTCAAGAATGAAACTACAAGTTGAATTTAATTTAAACAACCGAAAATGAAGCTACAAGTTGTTTTCAACTTCAAACGTGTCTGGAATGAAGCTACAAGTTGTTTCCAACTTCAATCTAGCCAATAATGAAGCAATAAGTTGTTTACATGCTCAAACGAGTCAAGAGTGAAACTACAAGTTGATTCTAATTTTAAACAACCGAAATTGAAGCTACAAGTTGTTTTCAACTTCAAACAAGTCTGGAATGAAGCTACAAGTTGTTTCCAACTTCAATCTAGCCAATAATGAAGCAACAAGTTGTTTCCGGGCTCAAACGAGCCAAGAATGAAACTAAAAGTTGAATCTCATTTTAAACAACCGAAAATGAAGCTATAAGTTGTTTTCAACTTCAACCGAGTGTGGAATGAAGCTACAAGTTGTTTCCAACTTCAATCTAGCCAATAATGAAGTAACAAGTTGTTTCCGGTCTCAAACGAGTCAAGAAGGAAACTACAAGTTGATTTCAACTTCAAACGAGTCTGGAATGAAACTACAAGTTGTTTCCAACTTCAAACTAGCCAATAATGAAGCATCAAGTTGTTTCCGGTCTCAAACGAGTCAAGAAGGAAACTACAAGTTGATTTTAATTTTAAACAACCGAAAATGAAGCTACAAGTTGTTTTCAACTTCAACCGAGTCTGGAATGAAACTACAAGTTGTTTCCAACTTCAATCTAGCCAATAATGAAGCAACAAGTTGTTTCCGGGCACCAACGAGTCAAGAATGAAACTACAAGTTGATTTTAATTTAAACAACCGAAAATGAAGCTACAACTTGTTTTCAACTTCAAACGAGTCTGGAATGAAGCTACAAGTTGTTTCCAACTTCAATCTAGCCAATAATGTAATATCCCATACTATTAAATTCAGATTTGATTATTATAAATCTATTCGTCTAGATATTATTGTTGTCTCTAGTAGAATATTGATGTAATTATGTGAATAGTGTGTATGTGATTATACTTGTTATGTGGATTAATATGGATTTTTCAGATTATGCGTCCTCCTTCTTTTTCTGATTCCGAGGACGGAATCCCGATAAGGAGGGTAGATTGTAATGACCCGGATTTTTAAAAATATTTTTATTAGTATTAAAAATGATTTTCTTAAAAAGAAAGGAATAAGATTTAATATTTATTCCAGTTTAATGAGTTTTCAAGGTTTTATATTTAAACCCCGGGTTATTGTGTTATTGATAAATAATTGTATTTTCAAAACTGATTTTCATATATTGCTTCGAAAATTCTAGATGATTATTATGTGAATATATGTGTGATGTGAGTAAGTGGTATTGGTGGATTTGTTGGTTAATTAATTATGGTTAATTATGAGTATTATATGATTAATAAATGAATTTTTGTGGATTTTATATTATCTGGTTAATTGCGTTAACTGCTCATATGTGTTCGTATTTGAGAGATTTCAATTTCTATATGCTCAGGAGAAAATATAGTTTATTTGGATATTTTCATATCGATTTATGGAATGTTATATGATTTTATAATCGATTTACGGATTTAATTGTGTATATTTATATTTATTTATTAATTATTTGACTTCCGTAAAACCGTCCACTCGTAACGAGGTAGCAAATTTTCTTCCCAGAAGTTTCAACAAAACTCACCTTTAGCCTAATTTGAATATTCCGGACATTTTTCGTGTTTTGACTTTTTCGATCCGGAGTACGGTTTTCCCCGGAGTCGGTCCGGCGGAGTTTTTCGGCTATTTTAATTGTTGATAATTATCCAGTTTGTCTCGATAAACGTGAAACGAGATATTTTATTCATCTTTATCTTGTCATAATTACAATGGGACCCGCAGACCAATAATTGAGTTAAAAAGCCCCGTTTTGATGATTATCTCGAAAACCAGTACCGATGGGACCCTGCTTTATTAATATAAAGCTACTAAATACGTATTTTCATGTCATAAACGATCCAAAGGGGTACCAATTATTCGTGAATATAAATAGACCTTTCTAGAGCTTATTTTCACCCGTAAAATCATTTCACCAGTTTCTCTGCACGAATACCGAGAGAAACCGAGCTGCGTTCTTCGTGTTCTTCATAATCAAACGAAGATTTGAAGGTGTTATTGAAGTCAGAATCAAGCGTGCAAATAGTCAAATCGAAGATATCGAAGAGTAGAACCCAAATCAATCATCAAAAACAACATGAGATTCACAGGTAGGGAGTAATTGAAGCTTTAAAATTCGAATTATTATGATTTAAATAGTGAATTTTTGCAAACGTGGTTATTTGATTGTTTTGATGATTCCATGTTGTAGTACGTGCTTTTCTCGTCGTTTTGGTATATTATATGTTGAATTTGGAGTTCGGAATCATATAGAAAGAGGGGTTTGATTATTTAGTGGTGTTCTTGAAGGATATGAATGTTTTTAATCGAATTTGGGCGTTTCTTTGTTATTGATTCTGGGCTGTTCTTGGTTATACCATTAGAAAGTTCATGTTGCAAGGAGCTTGTTGACGCCTTCAAATTCGTCAAAGGATAACGGTATCGATTGCCGGAACTCGGGGAAAACTCGCCGGCGGCGAGACTTCTCCGTGTTTTTCCGGACGAACCACACACCCTTTGCTAATTCTGATGGTGGATTCGAGTTCCTGGTAGTGTATACTTGAATTCTGGAGAGTTTGGAAGAAGGTGGTGGCCTGGGCGGTGTTTTCCGGCGAGTCCAGGGGGCGGCGGCAGCGAAATTGCTGTTTGGCCCCCAGACTTTTAAAGGTGGTGAAGTGTTAACACCCAGGTTTGAAACTTTGCAAAACAGACCCTGAACCTTTAAAAAGGTTACACTTTAAACCCTGGACAAAACTTTCAAAAGTTTACAAAATAAACCTTTTGATTTAATTTTCTAAAATTGTTTTATTTTATTATTTTAAATTCCAAAAATAGTTTTTAATTATTTCTTTATTTCAAAAATAAATCTAAATTGATTTATTAATTAATTTTAATTAGTAATTAATTATATAATTGGTCAATTAATTTAAATATTAATTGATTAATTATTTTAATTAATTATTAATTGATTTTAATTGATTAATTAATTGGATTTAATTATCCTTTTTGATTTAAAAATTCCGAAAAATAGTTTCGAGCTTTGGAATATTTTTCTAAATTATGTTCAAGGCTCGACAATTGTTTATGAATGATTCCAAGTCCAATTTCAAGTATTTGGGACTTGATTATTTATCTGAAAAGTGATTCTTTTATCGATTTTAATTCCGAAAAATGTTTAAAAATTCCAGAAAATTCCCGAAAAATCATTTTTAACCCAAGACTTGATTTAAGATCAATTGGGATGGGAAACCTTATGTGTTGTGTGTTGTCTGCTATTGGTTAGATGTGTTATGTGCCGATAGGAGAGTGAGAAAACTGTTTTGAGCATAACTTTTGATCCGTAAGTCGGAATCAAGTGAAACGAAAGAGAGACAGAAGCTTATAAAGTCTATTTTAATATGACATAATAATATGATGGAGTTGAGAACGTGAATAATTGTTGCACAATGTGATTATATGTTATTTGACTGCTATTAATTGATGATTAAGTGATATACGTGTTTATTCATGATATTATATACATGTGATAAAAGATTTGGATGACATAGTGTCGTGAGTTGATTGATATTGAATAAGAAGATATGGATTATAATGATGGGATTTGGTTGGTTGATGGTTGATTGAGATAGGATAACAGGTGGATAGTCTAATAAATAGACGAGATGATGTCGGATTTTCGATAGGATTCATATGATAAGTGATTGGTAATATGTTATGTGGAATACGACTTGACTATATGGTAGAGTCCAAGCATGATTACGTGTTAAGTGATATGTGATAAGTTTAAAGGGGGTATATAAGTGGGTATCGGTATACGTGATATGTATATGCGATATATTGTTTAGTGACTATAGTATTATCTTATTCTTGTAAAGGACTTAGACGAGACGTGTACGCTCGAAGACATCAGGAAGTCGAAATGGTATTGCAAAGCGAATAAGGGATGAATCGAGTAAGCGAAGCGAAGATGTACGGTAGATAGAGTATAGCCAGAGATGGTCTAGAGACTATGAGAGGCATAGATTGTGAAAGTGGAAAGATGAGATTGAGATGTGAGACTGGAGTCAGATTTAAGGCAAGTATCCTATACCCTTCTCTTGGATATCTTGCAATTATTCTGATCCATTCTTTTCGTATGTGTTGCAAATATTCGTTCCTCTCTTTTTCATATTTGAAAGTGTAAATATTTTATCCATCCTTTTCTAATCCTCAAAAATTCAGATAATTCTATCTTTACAAATTAATTCGAAGTTCAGATCGTCATTGAAGCATGTGTTGCTCAGTGATGGTTAGAACCTAGAATGACTTGGGATCTTCTTGATTATTCAACCCGCCATTGTCATGCTGGTTTAGCAGGCTAAATTCAGTTGCTTAGCCGATAATGGAGGATACTGAATAGTTAAGGATTTCCTGAACTATGATTTATGAAAGGATGGACTCTGGTTTATAAAAAGTTGATTGTCAAGTTTGATTTGAAATTTTTCTGTTATTGATAAATGATTGTGATTTTGTTCTATTGATATACGTTGGTTTGTTGAATTGAATTAGAGAATTGGATTATTGTTTTTATATAAACCTGTGGACCAGATTCGTGGTCATGTTAGGCCAATGAGTGCCTTGGATCCAGTGATAGAGCATGGCGGGGCCTGCTCGGGGTTAGTGCGGAACTGATCAGCTGCCTAACCTTGGTTTTAATTAAAATGTGATAGTCCAATTCAATAATTCTTTGGAAAGATTGAATTTCTCAGTTTAAATGCTGCAAGGTATTGTAAATCATTCTATACAATACCATGAACTCATGAACTCAGGTTGAATCCTTTTATATCTTGAACTCGTGAATTTCTGTTATATCATTTCAGAATTATCATTGTTTATTATTACTTGCTGAGCATTGTTGCTCACCCTTGCTATTCCTTTCTAACCATTTCAGAAAGGCTTAAAGATGAGATGATTGATTGAGATTATGAGTAAGGCTAATGCTAGGCGAGGAGACAGAGTTGAGGATCCAGTGGTCGAGGAGTGTTCAGAAAAGTTGATGAGGTTGGTGCAAGCTGGAACAGTTGACAGTGATTCTTCTTATCGAAGATGATCTGATTTGGTAAGAGGTGTTGTGTAATAATAGTGGTAGATTCTAATTTCAATACTGTAACCTGGATGCGATCCTGTTGCTTTTAGGGGGTTTAAATGTTCTCTTTCGAATCATTTATTAAAGTTTAAATGTTCTCTTGAAATTCTCCTATTATGGCTTTCAAGTTTGAGATTCAGGTTTTAAAATCATTTGATTAATTTTCTCTTTCAGATCTTTTATTAAAAATCTTTCAGGTTTTAAATTCTTTGATTTCATTATCTTTAGAAAAAAAATTTACAGGATTTCAAAAGTGTTTAAAAATGGGTTTTATGTGGTGACGTCAGAATCCAGACCCCCGGATTCTCGGACTGTCACAGTTGGTATCAGAGCAACAGGTTATATGTATTTGAAATTAGATGATAGTTTTAGGTTTTAAAGAGGAGAATGTGATGTAACCTCACATAGAGGTATGGTCAGACTACCTAGGAATAGTCTAGAAATGTGAGAGAAGACTAGGGTCTAGTTAGATGATCAAGTTAAGTGTGGATACTTAAAGAGATTAGGATTCTTAAGTTTAGACATATGATTTCTAGTATGTTGATTAATTGAGATGGTGAATTGTGGGAAAGGTCAGTATTAGACCAATATAGAAGAGTTTGATAGTGAATGATTGAATTGAGAATGGTGAAAATGCAGAGTCATAGTATTCTGACTATACTGCATATTTGAAACTGGATTATTGTATTGATTTGAGGATGATATAAATGCATGGTTCATAGTATGTTGACCATGTTGGATATTTGGAAAGGTATATTGTTTTGTGAGATATGAAGAGTAAGTGTAGAGTATGAGTTGTATTGGATTAGAAGGAGAGATTGGTTGATAGGTGAGAAGTGAATGATAGAGAGTACGTGGAATTGAGTCCAGTTGTTAGAGATGATGTCTACGAGTAAGTTAGAACGTTAGTCCTCGACGACGACGCTTTAAGTAAGCGGGACAAGGTGGGCCCATAACCCACAGGGCGACAATTCAGAAAATCGAAGATATGCTACGTGTTGTGCTATGGATTTCAAGGGCAACTGGGATAAAGTAGAAGAATGCAAACTACATGGGCCAGAGTTATTACGGACGACAACGTCTACGATGACATCTTACGAGGCTATTACGAGTCAAATCGATTGATTATCGAGAACGTTGAAAGGATGATATAAATCGAATAACGATTTCGTAAAGTAGAGTGGGAATTTGAGAAGACCTTGGCAGTACCTCTCTTCAACTAAAGATTCTTTTGATTGTTTTCTCATCAGTGAGATATTATCATGATATTTTTTTTACAAAAGTTTTGATAAATGAGATCTTCAATTTCTCAAATGACATTGATATTGATTATTGGTATAAGTTGGAAAGCAAAGATGTGTGATAAAGGTTTGTTGTGAAGAGACAGTGATGTTCCTTGATATTGTTTGACATTTCTTGACAGTCCTTGATATTCTTTCATCATCCTGGATATCCCTTGATGTTCTTTGATATTCTCGAGATTCTTTGACATTCGTTGATATTCCTTGACATTTCTTCAATTTGATTGGGATGAACAACCCTATTTATAGGGGACACAAGGTATACCTGTCTGTGTGATAGGAGTTGGATGGGACGCCATCACTTGTGTGTGTTGTGATTACAAGAAGGTTAACAACCTTTAGTAGTGTCTAATGTGGACACGCAACACCAAGTTCGTTGATCATGTAGATCTCTCAGTCACTCCTTTATTCAAAGGTGATCTACCTTGAAAATATCTTGTTCCTCTGAAATTTCCAAAGATTGATTCTTGGGAAATGAATTTTGCAATTGTGAAAGTTGATTCTCCAATTTCTTTAAAGCTAAAGGTATGCCAAGGCCGATCAAGGGTGAATGATGATACGTTATTACGAAGCGTATAGTGGAATCTTATAAGTGATACGTTTGAGTTCTCTTTGCGGATTCCGAGGGCGGAATCCTTATAAGGGGGGTAGAATGTAATATCCCATACTATTAAATTCAGATTTGATTATTATAAATCTATTCGTCTAGATATTATTGTTGTCTCTAGTAGAATATTGATGTAATTATGTGAATAGTGTGTATGTGATTATACTTGTTATGTGGATTAATATGGATTTTTCAGATTATGCGTCCTCCTTCTTTTTCTGATTCCGAGGACGGAATCCCGATAAGGAGGGTAGATTGTAATGACCCGGATTTTTAAAAATATTTTTATTAGTATTAAAAATGATTTTCTTAAAAAGAAAGGAATAAGATTTAATATTTATTCCAGTTTAATGAGTTTTCAAGGTTTTATATTTAAACCCCGGGTTATTGTGTTATTGATAAATAATTGTATTTTCAAAACTGATTTTCATATATTGCTTCGAAAATTCTAGATGATTATTATGTGAATATATGTGTGATGTGAGTAAGTGGTATTGGTGGATTTGTTGGTTAATTAATTATGGTTAATTATGAGTATTATATGATTAATAAATGAATTTTGTGGATTTTATATTATCTGGTTTATTGCGTTAACTGCTCATATGTGTTCGTATTTGAGAGATTTCAATTTCTATATGCTCAGGAGAAAATATAGTTTATTTGGATATTTTCATATCGATTTATGGAATGTTATATGATTTTATAATCGATTTACGGATTTAATTGTGTATATTTATATTTATTTATTAATTATTTGACTTCCGTAAAACCGTCCACTCGTAACGAGGTAGCAAATTTTCTTCCCAGAAGTTTCAACAAAACTCACCTTTAGCCTAATTTGAATATTCCGGACATTTTTCGTGTTTTGACTTTTTCGATCCGGAGTACGGTTTTCCCCGGAGTCGGTCCGGCGGAGTTTTTCGGCTATTTTAATTGTTGATAATTATCCAGTTTGTCTCGATAAACGTGAAACGAGATATTTTATTCATCTTTATCTTGGCATAATTACAATGGGACCCGCAGACCAATAATTGAGTTAAAAAGCCCCGTTTTGATGATTATCTCGAAAACCAGTACCGATGGGACCCTGCTTTATTAATATAAAGCTACTAAATACGTATTTTCATGTCATAAACGATCCAAAGGGGTACCAATTATTCGTGAATATAAATAGACCTTTCTAGAGCTTATTTTCACCCGTAAAATCATTTCACCAGTTTCTCTGCACGAATACCGAGAGAAACCGAGCTGCGTTCTTCGTGTTCTTCATAATCAAACGAAGATTTGAAGGTGTTATTGAAGTCAGAATCAAGCGTGCAAATAGTCAAATCGAAGATATCGAAGAGTAGAACCCAAATCAATCATCAAAAACAACATGAGATTCACAGGTAGGGAGTAATTGAAGCTTTAAAATTCGAATTATTATGATTTAAATAGTGAATTTTTACAAACGTGGTTATTTGATTGTTTTGATGATTCCATGTTGTAGTACGTGCTTTTCTCGTCGTTTTGGTATATTATATGTTGAATTTGGAGTTCGGAATCATATAGAAAGAGGGGTTTGATTATTTAGTGGTGTTCTTGAAGGATATGAATGTTTTTAATCGAATTTGGGCGTTTCTTTGTTATTGATTCTGGGCTGTTCTTGGTTATACCATTAGAAAGTTCATGTTGCAAGGAGCTTGTTGACGCCTTCAAATTCGTCAAAGGATAACGGTATCGATTGCCGGAACTCGGGGAAAACTCGCCGGCGGCGAGACTTCTCCGTGTTTTTCCGGACGAACCACACACCCTTTGCTAATTCTGATGGTGGATTCGAGTTCCTGGTAGTGTATACTTGAATTCTGGAGAGTTTGGAAGAAGGTGGTGGCCTGGGCGGTGTTTTCCGGCGAGTCCAGGGGGCGGCGGCAGCGAAATTGCTGTTTGGCCCCCAGACTTTTAAAGGTGGTGAAGTGTTAACACCCAGGTTTGAAACTTTGCAAAACAGACCCTGAACCTTTAAAAAGGTTACACTTTAAACCCTGGACAAAACTTTCAAAAGTTTACAAAATAAACCTTTTGATTTAATTTTCTAAAATTGTTTTATTTTATTATTTTAAATTCCAAAAATAGTTTTTAATTATTTCTTTATTTCAAAAATAAATCTAAATTGATTTATTAATTAATTTTAATTAGTAATTAATTATATAATTGGTCAATTAATTTAAATATTAATTGATTAATTATTTTAATTAATTATTAATTGATTTTAATTGATTAATTAATTGGATTTAATTATCCTTTTTGATTTAAAAATTCCGAAAAATAGTTTCGAGCTTTGGAATATTTTTCTAAATTATGTTCAAGGCTCGACAATTGTTTATGAATGATTCCAAGTCCAATTTCAAGTATTTGGGACTTGATTATTTATCTGAAAAGTGATTCTTTTATCGATTTTAATTCCGAAAAATGTTTAAAAATTCCAGAAAATTCCCGAAAAATCATTTTTAACCCAAGACTTGATTTAAGATCAATTGGGATGGGAAACCTTATGTGTTGTGTGTTGTCTGCTATTGGTTAGATGTGTTATGTGCCGATAGGAGAGTGAGAAAACTGTTTTGAGCATAACTTTTGATCCGTAAGTCGGAATCAAGTGAAACGAAAGAGAGACAGAAGCTTATAAAGTCTATTTTAATATGACATAATAATATGATGGAGTTGAGAACGTGAATAATTGTTGCACAATGTGATTATATGTTATTTGACTGCTATTAATTGATGATTAAGTGATATACGTGTTTATTCATGATATTATATACATGTGATAAAAGATTTGGATGACATAGTGTCGTGAGTTGATTGATATTGAATAAGAAGATATGGATTATAATGATGGGATTTGGTTGGTTGATGGTTGATTGAGATAGGATAACAGGTGGATAGTCTAATAAATAGACGAGATGATGTCGGATTTTCGATAGGATTCATATGATAAGTGATTGGTAATATGTTATGTGGAATACGACTTGACTATATGGTAGAGTCCAAGCATGATTACGTGTTAAGTGATATGTGATAAGTTTAAAGGGGGTATATAAGTGGGTATCGGTATACGTGATATGTATATGCGATATATTGTTTAGTGACTATAGTATTATCTTATTCTTGTAAAGGACTTAGACGAGACGTGTACGCTCGAAGACATCAGGAAGTCGAAATGGTATTGCAAAGCGAATAAGGGATGAATCGAGTAAGCGAAGCGAAGATGTACGGTAGATAGAGTATAGCCAGAGATGGTCTAGAGACTATGAGAGGCATAGATTGTGAAAGTGGAAAGATGAGATTGAGATGTGAGACTGGAGTCAGATTTAAGGCAAGTATCCTATACCCTTCTCTTGGATATCTTGCAATTATTCTGATCCATTCTTTTCGTATGTGTTGCAAATATTCGTTCCTCTCTTTTTCATATTTGAAAGTGTAAATATTTTATCCATCCTTTTCTAATCCTCAAAAATTCAGATAATTCTATCTTTACAAATTAATTCGAAGTTCAGATCGTCATTGAAGCATGTGTTGCTCAGTGATGGTTAGAACCTAGAATGACTTGGGATCTTCTTGATTATTCAACCCGCCATTGTCATGCTGGTTTAGCAGGCTAAATTCAGTTGCTTAGCCGATAATGGAGGATACTGAATAGTTAAGGATTTCCTGAACTATGATTTATGAAAGGATGGACTCTGGTTTATAAAAAGTTGATTGTCAAGTTTGATTTGAAATTTTTCTGTTATTGATAAATGATTGTGATTTTGTTCTATTGATATACGTTGGTTTGTTGAATTGAATTAGAGAATTGGATTATTGTTTTTATATAAACCTGTGGACCAGATTCGTGGTCATGTTAGGCCAATGAGTGCCTTGGATCCAGTGATAGAGCATGGCGGGGCCTGCTCGGGGTTAGTGCGGAACTGATCAGCTGCCTAACCTTGGTTTTAATTAAAATGTGATAGTCCAATTCAATAATTCTTTGGAAAGATTGAATTTCTCAGTTTAAATGCTGCAAGGTATTGTAAATCATTCTATACAATACCATGAACTCATGAACTCAGGTTGAATCCTTTTATATCTTGAACTCGTGAATTTCTTTTATATCATTTCAGAATTATCATTGTTTATTATTACTTGCTGAGCATTGTTGCTCACCCTTGCTATTCCTTTCTAACCATTTCAGAAAGGCTTAAAGATGAGATGATTGATTGAGATTATGAGTAAGGCTAATGCTAGGCGAGGAGACAGAGTTGAGGATCCAGTGGTCGAGGAGTGTTCAGAAAAGTTGATGAGGTTGGTGCAAGCTGGAACAGTTGACAGTGATTCTTCTTATCGAAGATGATCTGATTTGGTAAGAGGTGTTGTGTAATAATAGTGGTAGATTCTAATTTCAATACTGTAACCTGGATGCGATCCTGTTGCTTTTAGGGGGTTTAAATGTTCTCTTTCGAATCATTTATTAAAGTTTAAATGTTCTCTTGAAATTCTCCTATTATGGCTTTCAAGTTTGAGATTCAGGTTTTAAAATCATTTGATTAATTTTCTCTTTCAGATCTTTTATTAAAAATCTTTCAGGTTTTAAATTCTTTGATTTCATTATCTTTAGAAAAAAATTTACAGGATTTCAAAAGTGTTTAAAAATGGGTTTTATGTGGTGACGTCAGAATCCAGACCCCCGGATTCTCGGACTGTCACAAATAATGAATCAACAAGTTGTTTACATGCATAAACGAGTCAAGAGTGAAACTACAAGTTGATTCTAATTTTAAACAACCGAAAATGAAGCTACAAGTTGTTTTCAACTTCAAACGAGTCGGGAATGAAGCTACAAGTTGTTTCCAACTTCAATCTAGCCAATAATGAAGCAACAAGTTGTTTCCGGGCTCAATCGAGTCAAGAATGAAACTAAAAGTTGATTCTCATTTTAAACAACCGAAAATGAAGCTACAAGTTGTTTTCAACTTCAAGCGGGTCTGGAATAAAGCTACAAGTTGTTTCCAACTTCAATCTAGCCAATAATGAAGCAACAAGTTGTTTCCGGGCTCCAACGAGTCAAGAATGAAACTACAAGTTGAATTTAATTTAAACAACCGAAAATGAAGCTACAAGTTGTTTTCAACTTCAAACAAGTCTGGAATGAAGCTACAAGTTGTTTCCAACTTCAATCTAGCCAATAATGAAGCAACAAGTTGTTTACATGCTCAAACGAGTCAAGAGTGAAACTACAAGTTGATTCTAATTTTAAACAACCGAAAATGAAGCTACAAGTCGTTTTCAACTTCAAGTGAGTCTGGAATAAAGCTACAAGTTGTTTCTAACTTCAATCTAGCCAATAATGAAGCAACAAGTTGTTTCCGGTCTCAAACGAGTCAAGAATGAAACTACAAGTTGATTTTAATTTCAAACAACCGAAAATGAAGCTACAAGTTGTTTTCAACTTCAAACGAGTCTGGAATGATGCTACAAGTTGTTTCCAACTTCAATCTAGCCAATAATGAGGCAGCAAGTCGTTTCCGGGCTCAAACGAGTCAAGAATGAAACTACAAGTTCATTCTAATTTTAAACAATCGAAAATAAAGCTACAAGTTGTTTTCAACTTTAGACGAGTCTGGAATGAAACTACAAGTTGTTTCCAACTTCAATCTAGCCAATAATGAAGCAACAAGTTGTTTCCGGGCTCCAACGAGTCAAGAATGAAACTACAAGTTGAATTTAATTTAAACAACCGAAAATGAAGCTACAAGTTGTTTTCAACTTCAAACGAGTCTGGAATGAAGCTACAAGTTGTTTCCAACTTCAATCTAGCCAATAATGAAGCAACAAGTTGTTTACATGCTCAAACGAGTCATGAGTGAAACTACAAGTTGATTCTAATTTTAAACAACCGAAAATGAAGCTACAAGTTGTTTTCAACTTCAAACAAGTGTGGAATGAAGCTACAAGTTGTTTCCAACTTCAATCTAGCCAATAATGAAGCAACAAGTTGTTTCCGGGCTCAAACGAGTCAAGAATGAAACTGAAAGTCGATTCTCATTTTAAACAACCGAAAATGAAGCTATAAGTTGTTTCCAACTTCAACCGAGTCTGGAATGAAGCTACAAGTTGTTTCCAACTTCAATCTAGCCAATAATGAAGCAACAAGTTGTTTCCGGTCTCAAACGAGTCAAGAAGGAAACTACAAGTTGATTTTAATTTCAAACAACCGAAAATAAAGCTACAAGTTGTTTTCAACTTCAAACGAGTCTGGAATGAAACTACAAGTTGTTTCCAACTTCAAACTAGCCAATAATAAGGCAGCAAGTCGTTTCCGGTCTCAAACGAGTCAAGAAGGAAACTACAAGTTGATTTTAATTTTAAACAACCGAAAATGAAGCTACAAGTTGTTTTCAACTTTAAACAAGTCTGGAATGAAACTACAAGTTGTTTCCAACTTCAATCTAGCCAATAATGAAGCAACAAGTTGTTTCCGGGAACCAATGACTCAAGAATGAAACTACAAGTTGATTTTAATTTAAACAACCGAAAATGAAGCTACAACTTGTTTTCAACTTCAAACGAGTCTGGAATGAAGCTACAAGTTGTTTCCAACTTCAATCTAGCCAATAATGAATCGACAAGTTGTTTACATGCTGAAACGAGTCAAGAGTGAAACTACAAGTTGATTCTAATTTTAAACAACCGAAAATGAAGCTAGAAGTTTTTTCAACTTCAAACGAATCTGGAATGAAGCTACAAGTTGTTTCCAACTTCAATCTAGCCAATAATGAAGCAACAAGTTTTTTCCGGTCTCAAACGAGTCAAGAATGAAACTACAAGTTGATTTTAATTTTAAACAACCGAAAATGAAGCTACAAGTTGTTTTCAACTTCAAACGAGTCTGGAATGAAGCTACAAGTTGTTTCCAACTTCAATCTAGCCAATAATGAGGCAGCAAGTCGTTTTCGGGCTCAAACGAGTCAAGAATGAAACTACAAGTTCATTCTAATTTTAAACAACCGAAAATGAAGCTACAAGTTGTTTTCAACTTTAGACGAGTCTGGAATGAAACTACAAGTTGTTTCCAACTTCAATCTAGCCAATAATGAGGCAACAAGTTGTTTCCGGGCTCCAACGAGTCAAGAATGAAACTACAAGTTGAATTTAATTTAAACAACCGAAAATGAAGCTACAAGTTGATTTCAACTTCAAACGAGTCTGGAATGAAGCTACATGTTGTTTCCAACTTCAATCTAGCCAATAATGAAGCAACAAGTTGTTTACATGCTCAAACGAGTCAAGAGTGAAACTACAAGTTGATTCTAATTTTAAACAACCGAAAATGAAGCTACAAGTTGTTTTCAACTTCAAACAAGTCTGGAATGAAGCTACAAGTTGTTTCCAACTTCAATCTAGCCAATAATGAAGCAACAAGTTGTTTCCGGGCTCAAACGAGTCAAGAATGAAACTAAAAGTTGAGTCTCATTTTAAACAACCGAAAATGAAGCTATAAGTTGTTTTCAACTTCAACCGAGTCTGAATGAAGCTACAAGTTGTTTCCAACTTCAATCTAGCCAATAATGAAGCAACAAGTTGTTTCCGGTCTCAAACGAGTCAAGAAGGAAACTACAAGTTGATTTTAATTTTAAACAACCGAAAATGAAGCTACAAGTTGTTTTCAACTTCAAACGAGTCTGGAATAAAGCTACAAGTTGTTTCCAACTTCAATCTAACCAATAATGAGGCAGCAAGTCATTTCCGGGCTCAAACGAGTCAAGAATGAAACTACAAGTTCATTCTAATTTTAAACAACCGAAAATGAAGGTACAAGTTGTTTTCAACTTTAGACGAGTCTGGAATGAAACTACAAGTTGTTTCCAACTTCAATCTAGCCAATAATGAAGCAACAAGTTGTTTCCGGGCTCCAACGAGTCAAGAATGAAACTACAAGTTGAATTTAATTTAAACAACCGAAAATGAAGCAACAAGTTGTTTTCAACTTCAAACGAGTCTGGAATGAAGCTACAAGTTGTTTCCAACTTCAATCTAGCCAATAATGAAGCAACAAGTTGTTTACATGCTCAAACGAGTCAAGAGTGAAACTACAAGTTGATTGTAATTTTAAACAACCGAAAATGAAGCTACAAGTTGTTTTCAACTTCAAACAAGTCTGGAATGAAACTACAAGTTGTTTCCAACTTCAATCTAGCTAATAATGAAGCAACAAGTTGTTTCCGGGCTCAAACGAGTCAAGAATGAAACTAAAAGTTGAGTCTCATTTTAAACAACCGAAAATGAAGCTATAAGTTGTTTTCAACTTCAACCAAGTCTGAATGAAGCTACAAGTTGTTTCCAACTTCAATCTAGCCAATAATGAAGCAACAAGTTGTTTCCGGTCTCAAACGAGTCAAGAAGGAAACTACAAGTTGATTTTAATTTTAAACAACCGAAAATGAAGCTACAAGTTGTTTTCAACTTCATACGAGTCTGGAATGAAACTACAAGTTGTTTCCAACTTCAAACTAGCCAATAATGAGGCAGCAAGTCGTTTCCGGGCTCAAACGAGTCAAGAATGAAACTACAAGTTCATTCTAATTTTAAACAACCGAAAATGAAGCTACAAGTTGTTTTCAACTTTAAACAAGTCTGGAATGAAACTACAAGTTGTTTCCAACTTCAATCTAGCCAATAATGAAGCAACAAGTTGTTTCCGGGCTCCAACGAGTCAAGAATGAAACTACAAGTTGAATTTAATTTAAACAACCGAAAATGAAATTACAAGTTGTTTTCAACTTCAAACGAGTCTGGAATGAAGCTACAAGTTGCTTCCAACTTCAATCTAGCCAATAATGAAGCAACAAATTGTTTACATGCTCAAACGAGTCAAGAGTCAAACTACAAGTTGATTCTAATTTTAAACAACCGAAAATGAAGCTACAAGTTGTTTTCAACTTCAAACAAGTCTGGAATGAAGGTACAAGTTGTTTCCAACTTCAATCTAGCCAATAATGAAGCAACAAGTTGTTTCCGGGCTCAAACGAGTCAAGAATGAAACTAAAAGTTGATTCTCATTTTAAACAACCGAAAATAAAGCTAGAAGTTGTTTTCAACTTCAACCGAGTCTGGAATGAAGCTACAAGTTGTTTCCAACTTCAATCTAGCCAATAATGAAGCAACAAGTTGTTTCCGGTCTCAAACGAGTCAAGAAGGAAACTACAAGTTGATTTTAATTTTAAACAACCGAAAATGAAGCTACAAGTTGTTTTCAACTTCAAACGAGTCTGGAATGAAGCTACAAGTTGTTTCCAACTTCAATCTAGCCAATAATGAAGCAACAAGTTGTTTCCGGGCTCCAACGAGTCAAGAATGAAACTACAAGTTGAATTTAATTTAAACAACCGAAAATGAAGCTACATGTTGTTTTCAACTTCAAACGAGTCTGGAATGAAGCTACAAGTTGTTTCCAACTTCAATCTAGCCAATAATGAAGCAACAATTGTTTACATGCTTAAACGAGTCAAGAGTGAAACTACAAGTTGATTCTAATTTTAAACAACCGAAAATGAAGCTACAAGTTGTTTTCAACTTCAAACAAGTCTGGAATGAAGCTACAAGTTGTTTCCAACTTCAATCTAGCCAATAATGAAGCAACAAGTTGTTTCCGGGCTCAAACGAGTCAAGAATGAAACTAAAAGTTGATTCTCATTTTAAACAACCGAAAATAAAGCTAGAAGTTGTTTTCAACTTCAACCGAGTCTGGAATGAAGCTACAAGTTGTTTCCAACTTCAATCTAGCCAATAATGAAGCAACAAGTTGTTTCCGGTCTCAAACGAGTCAAGAAAGAAACTACAAGTTGATTTTAATTTTAAACAACCGAAAATGAAGCTACAAGTTGTTTTCAACTTCAAACGAGTCTGGAATGAAACTACAAGTTGTTTCCAACTTCAAACTAGCCAATAATGAGGCAGCAAGTCGTTTCCGGGCTCAAACGAGTCAAGAATTAAAATACAAGTTCATTCTAATTTTAAACAACCGAAAATGAAGCTACAAGTTGTTTTCAACTTTAAACAAGTCTGGAATGAAACTACAAGTTGTTTCCAACTTCAATCTAGCCAATAATGAAGCAACAAGTTGTTTCCGGTCTCAAACGAGTCAAGAAGGAAACTACAAGTTGATTTTAATTTTAAACAACCGAAAATGAAGCTACAAGTTGTTTTCAACTTCAAACGAGTCTGGAATGAAACTACAAGTTGTTTCCAACTTCCAACTAGCCAATAATGAGGCAGCAAGTCGTTTCCAGGCTCAAACGAGTCAAGAATGAAACTACAAGTTCATTCTAATTTTAAACAACCGAAAATGAAGCTACAAGTTGTTTTCAACTTTAAACAAGTCTGGAATGAAACTACAAGTTGTTTCCAACTTCAATCTAGCCAATAATGAAGCAACAAGTTGTTTCCGGGCTCCAACGAGTCAAGAATGAAACTACAAGTTGAATTTAATTTAAACAACCGAAAATGAAGCTACAAGTTGTTTTCAACTCCAAAGGAGTCTGGAATGAAGCTACAAGTTGTTTCCAACTTCAATCTAGCCAATAATGAAGCAACAAATTGTTTACATGCTCAAACGAGTCAAGAGTGAAACTACAAGTTGATTCTAATTTTAAACAACCGAAAATGAAGCTACAAGTTGTTTTCAACTTCAAACAAGTCTGGAATGAAGCTACAAGTTGTTTCCAACTTCAATCTAGCCAATAATGAAGCAACAAGTTGTTTCCGGGCTCAAACGAGTCAAGAATGAAACTAAAAGTTGATTCTCATTTTAAACAACCGAAAATGAAGCTAGAAGTTGTTTTCAACTTCAACCGAGTCTGGAATGAAGCTACAAGTTGTTTCCAACTTCAATCTAGCCAATAATGAAGCAACAAGTTGTTTCCGGTCTCAAACGAGTCAAGAAGGAAACTACAAGTTGATTTTAATTTTAAACAACCGAAAATGAAGCTACAAGTTTTTTTCAACTTCAAACGAGTCTGGAATGAAGCTACAAGTTGTTTCCAACTTCAATCTAGCCAATAATGAAGCAACAAGTTGTTTCCGGGCTCAAACGAGTCAAGAATGAAACTAAAAGTTGATTCTCATTTTAAACAACCGAAAATGAAGCTAGAAGTTGTTTTCAACTTCAACCGAGTCTGGAATGAAGCTACAAGTTGTTTCCAACTTCAATCTAGCCAATAATGAAGCAACAAGTTGTTTCCGGTCTCAAACGAGTCAAGAAGGAAACTACAAGTTGATTTTAATTTTAAACAACCGAAAATGAAGCTACAAGTTTTTTTCAACTTCAAACGAGTCTGGAATGAAGCTACAAGTTGTTTCCAACTTCAATCTAGCCAATAATGAAGCAACAAGTTGTTTCCGGTCTCAAACGAGTCAAGAAAGAAACTACAAGTTGATTTTAATTTTAAACAACCGAAAATGAAGCTACAAGTTGTTTTCAACTTCAAACGAGTCTGGAATGAAACTACAAGTTGTTTCCAACTTCAAACTAGCCAATAATGAGGCAGCAAGTCGTTTCCGGGCTCAAACGAGTCAAGAATGAAACTACAAGTTCATTCTAATTTTAAACAACCGAAAATGAAGCTACAAGTTGTTTTCAACTTTAAACAAGTCTGGAATGAAACTACAAGTTGTTTCCAACTTCAATCTAGCCAATAATGAAGCAACAAGTTGTTTCCGGTCTCAAACGAGTCAAGAAGGAAACTACAAGTTGATTTTAATTTTAAACAACCGAAAATGAAGCTACAAGTTGTTTTCAACTTCAAACGAGTCTGGAATGAAACTACAAGTTGTTTCCAACTTCCAACTAGCCAATAATGAGGCAGCAAGTCGTTTCCAGGCTCAAACGAGTCAAGAATGAAACTACAAGTTCATTCTAATTTTAAACAACCGAAAATGAAGCTACAAGTTGTTTTCAACTTTAAACAAGTCTGGAATGAAACTACAAGTTGTTTCCAACTTCAATCTAGCCAATAATGAAGCAACAAGTTGTTTCCGGGCTCCAACGAGTCAAGAATGAAACTACAAGTTGAATTTAATTTAAACAACCGAAAATGAAGCTACAAGTTGTTTTCAACTCCAAAGGAGTCTGGAATGAAGCTACAAGTTGTTTCCAACTTCAATCTAGCCAATAATGAAGCAACAAATTGTTTACATGCTCAAACGAGTCAAGAGTGAAACTACAAGTTGATTCTAATTTTAAACAACCGAAAATGAAGCTACAAGTTGTTTTCAACTTCAAACAAGTCTGGAATGAAGCTACAAGTTGTTTCCAACTTCAATCTAGCCAATAATGAAGCAACAAGTTGTTTCCGGGCTCAAACGAGTCAAGAATGAAACTAAAAGTTGATTCTCATTTTAAACAACCGAAAATGAAGCTAGAAGTTGTTTTCAACTTCAACCGAGTCTGGAATGAAGCTACAAGTTGTTTCCAACTTCAATCTAGCCAATAATGAAGCAACAAGTTGTTTCCGGTCTCAAACGAGTCAAGAAGGAAACTACAAGTTGATTTTAATTTTAAACAACCGAAAATGAAGCTACAAGTTTTTTTCAACTTCAAACGAGTCTGGAATGAAGCTACAAGTTGTTTCCAACTTCAATCTAGCCAATAATGAAGCAACAAGTTGTTTCCGGTCTCAAACGAGTCAAGAAAGAAACTACAAGTTGATTTTAATTTTAAACAACCGAAAATGAAGCTACAAGTTGTTTTCAACTTCAAACGAGTCTGGAATGAAACTACAAGTTGTTTCCAACTTCAAACTAGCCAATAATGAGGCAGCAAGTCGTTTCCGGGCTCAAACGAGTCAAGAATGAAACTACAAGTTCATTCTAATTTTAAACAACCGAAAATGAAGCTACAAGTTGTTTTCAACTTTAAACAAGTCTGGAATGAAACTACAAGTTGTTTCCAACTTCAATCTAGCCAATAATGAAGCAACAAGTTGTTTCCGGTCTCAAACGAGTCAAGAAGGAAACTACAAGTTGATTTTAATTTTAAACAACCGAAAATGAAGCTACAAGTTGTTTTCAACTTCAAACGAGTCTGGAATGAAACTACAAGTTGTTTCCAACTTCCAACTAGCCAATAATGAGGCAGCAAGTCGTTTCCAGGCTCAAACGAGTCAAGAATGAAACTACAAGTTCATTCTAATTTTAAACAACCGAAAATGAAGCTACAAGTTGTTTTCAACTTTAAACAAGTCTGGAATGAAACTACAAGTTGTTTCCAACTTCAATCTAGCCAATAATGAAGCAACAAGTTGTTTCCGGGCTCCAACGAGTCAAGAATGAAACTACAAGTTGAATTTAATTTAAACAACCGAAAATGAAGCTACAAGTTGTTTTCAACTCCAAAGGAGTCTGGAATGAAGCTACAAGTTGTTTCCAACTTCAATCTAGCCAATAATGAAGCAACAAATTGTTTACATGCTCAAACGAGTCAAGAGTGAAACTACAAGTTGATTCTAATTTTAAACAACCGAAAATGAAGCTACAAGTTGTTTTCAACTTCAAACAAGTCTGGAATGAAGCTACAAGTTGTTTCCAACTTCAATCTAGCCAATAATGAAGCAACAAGTTGTTTCCGGGCTCAAACGAGTCAAGAATGAAACTAAAAGTTGATTCTCATTTTAAACAACCGAAAATGAAGCTAGAAGTTGTTTTCAACTTCAACCGAGTCTGGAATGAAGCTACAAGTTGTTTCCAACTTCAATCTAGCCAATAATGAAGCAACAAGTTGTTTCCGGTCTCAAACGAGTCAAGAAGGAAACTACAAGTTGATTTTAATTTTAAACAACCGAAAATGAAGCTACAAGTTGTTTTCAACTTCAAACGAGTCTGGAATGAAACTACAAGTTGTTTCCAACTTCAAACTAGCAAATAATGAGGCAGCAAGTCGTTTCCGGGCTCAAACGAGTCAAGAATGAAACAACAAGTTCATTCTAATTTTAAACAACCGAAAATGAAGCTACAAGTTGTTTTCAACTTTAGACGAGTCTGGAATGAAACTACAAGTTGTTTCCAACTTCAATCTAGCCAATAATGAACCAACAAGTTGTTTCCGGACTCCAACGAGTCAAGAATGAAACTACAAGTTGATTTTAATTTAAACAACCGAAAATGAAGCTACAACTTGTTTTCAACTTCAAACGAGTCTGGAATGAAGCTACAAGTTGTTTCCAACTTCAATCTAGCCAATAATGAAGCAACATGTTGTTTACATGCTCAAACGAGTCAAGAGTGAAACTACAAGTTGATTCTAATTTTAAACAACCGAAACTGAAGCTACAAGTTGTTTTCAACTTCAAACAAGTCTGGAATGAAGCTACAAGTTGTTTCCAACTTCAATCTAGCCAATAATGAAGCAACAAGTTGTTTCCGGGCTCAAACGAGTCAAGAATGAAACTAAAAGTTGAGTCTCATTTTAAACAACCGAAAATGAAGCTATAAGTTGTTTTCAACTTCAACCAAGTCTGAATGAAGCTACAAGTTGTTTCCAACTTCAATCTAGCCAATAATGAAGCAACAAGTTGTTTCCGGTCTCAAACGAGTCAAGAAGGAAACTACAAGTTGATTTTAATTTTAAACAACCGAAAATTAAGCTACAAGTTGTTTTCAACTTCATACGAGTCTGGAATGAAACTACAAGTTGTTTCCAACTTCAAACTAGCCAATAATGAGGCAGCAAGTCGTTTCCGGGCTCAAAAGAGTCAAGAATGAAACTACAAGTTCATTCTAATTTTAAACAACCGAAAATGAAGCTACAAGTTGTTTTCAACTTTAAACAAGTCTGGAATGAAAATTACAAGTTGTTTCCAACTTCAATCTAGCCAATAATGAAGCAACAAGTTGTTTCCGGGCTCCAACGAGTCAGGAATGAAACTACAAGTTGAATTTAATTTAAACAACCGAAAATGAAGCTACAAGTTGTTTTCAACTTCAAACGAGTCTGGAATGATGCTACAAGTTGTTTCCAACTTCAAACTAGCCAATAATGAGGCAACAAGTCGTTTCCGGGCTCAAACGAGTCAAGAATGAAACAACAAGTTCATTCTAATTTTAAACAACCGAAAATGAAGCTACAAGTTGTTTTCAACTTTAGACGAGTCTGGAATGAAACTACAAGTTGTTTCCAACTTCAATCTAGCCAATAATGAAGCAACAAGTTGTTTCCGGACTCCAACGAGTCAAGAATGAAACTACAAGTTGATTTTAATTTAAACAACCGAAAATGAAGCTACAACTTGTTTTCAACTTCAAACGAGTCTGGAATGAAGCTACAAGTTGTTTCCAACTTCAATCTAGCCAATAATGAAGCAACATGTTGTTTACATGCTCAAACGAGTCAAGAGTGAAACTACAAGTTGATTCTAATTTTAAACAACCGAAACTGAAGCTACAAGTTGTTTTCAACTTCAAACAAGTCTGGAATGAAGCTACAAGTTGTTTCCAACTTCAATCTAGCCAATAATGAAGCAACAAGTTGTTTCCGGGCTCAAACGAGTCAAGAATGAAACTAAAAGTTGAGTCTCATTTTAAACAACCGAAAATGAAGCTATAAGTTGTTTTCAACTTCAACCAAGTCTGAATGAAGCTACAAGTTGTTTCCAACTTCAATCTAGCCAATAATGAAGCAACAAGTTGTTTCCGGTCTCAAACGAGTCAAGAAGGCAACTACAAGTTGATTTTAATTTTAAACAACCGAAAATGAAGCTACAAGTTGTTTTCAACTTCATACGAGTCTGGAATGAAACTACAAGTTGTTTCCAACTTCAAACTAGCCAATAATGAGGCAGCAAGTCGTTTCCGGGCTCAAAAGAGTCAAGAATGAAACTACAAGTTCATTCTAATTTTAAACAACCGAAAATGAAGCTACAAGTTGTTTTCAACTTTAAACAAGTCTGGAATGAAACTACAAGTTGTTTCCAACTTCAATCTAGCCAATAATGAAGCAACAAGTTGTTTCCGGGCTCCAACGAGTCAGGAATGAAACTACAAGTTGAATTTAATTTAAACAACCGAAAATGAAGCTACAAGTTGTTTTCAACTTCAAACGAGTCTGGAATGAAGCTACAAGTTGTTTCCAACTTCAAACTAGCCAATAATGAGGCAGCAAGTCGTTTCCGGGCTCAAACGAGTCAAGAATGAAACAACAAGTTCATTCTAATTTTAAACAACCGAAAATGAAGCTACAAGTTGTTTTCAACTTTAGACGAGTCTGGAATGAAACTACAAGTTGTTTCCAACTTCAATCTAGCCAATAATGAAGCAACAAGTTGTTTCCGGACTCCAACGAGTCAAGAATGAAACTACAAGTTGATTTTAATTTAAACAACCGAAAATGAAGCTACAACTTGTTTTCAACTTCAAACGAGTCTGGAATGAAGCTACAAGTTGTTTCCAACTTCAATCTAGCCAATAATGAAGCAACATGTTGTTTACATGCTCAAACGAGTCAAGAGTGAAACTACAAGTTGATTCTAATTTTAAACAACCGAAACTGAAGCTACAAGTTGTTTTCAACTTCAAACAAGTCTGGAATGAAGCTACAAGTTGTTTCCAACTTCAATCTAGCCAATAATGAAGCAACAAGTTGTTTCCGGGCTCAAACGAGTCAAGAATGAAACTAAAAGTTGAGTCTCATTTTAAACAACCGAAAATGAAGCTATAAGTTGTTTTCAACTTCAACCAAGTCTTAATGAAGCTACAAGTTGTTTCCAACTTCAATCTAGCCAATAATGAAGCAACAAGTTGTTTCCGGTCTCAAACGAGTCAAGAAGGAAACTACAAGTTGATTTTAATTTTAAACAACCGAAAATGAAGCTACAAGTTGTTTTCAACTTCATACGAGTCTGGAATGAAACTACAAGTTGTTTCCAACTTCAAACTAGCCAATAATGAGGCAGCAAGCACTACACCATATTTCACCTGTTGCAACGGCTAAAAAATGTAGCGTTAGAGCCTAAAACTGTTACAGTAGACCCTTTGGTAACATTTTTGCCAAAATTCGATGTTGCATTTGCTGCCGTTGCAATAGACCCCTGTTGCAACAATTATTTGGTTTCTTGCAACATTTTTGAGGTATTGCAATAGACTTTCAATTGTAACCTGTTGTAACATTTTCGAGGCCTTTGGTAACAATTTTATAGTGTTACAATAAATTTACTGTAACAATTTTTTGTAACACTATATACTTGGAAACTGTTGCATACCAATAATTTGAAATTTTGTTGTAACACTTTTGTGCAACAATATTAAACCAATTGCAATACTTTTTATTTTTTAGTAACACATTTCTGCAACAATTTTGTGTGTATTGTAATGCTTTTAAACTGTTGGGCCTGATTTATAGTAATACTATATACAAATGCAATACTCTGAAAATTTCTTAACTCGAAAGATGACCAAATTAAGTAGAATTTAAAGTACAATCTGAGTCATCAACTTGAAAGATACAAAAGAAACTAGTCTAAGGTACCAAGTTAAGAACCATCCTCACAAAAGTTAATCCACCAGCAAGCGTAGAGATGAAGCTTTAAACTTAAATGTGACTAAAAATCTTCATTCATCACCATGTTTAGCAACTACATTTCCATCTCCCTTGTCGTCAAGTTCATCATCAGAAGCACGCAACACTGCTAAAAGGATTGTTTTTCAGCCCTTCTGCATCATTATCATATTTGAGATAATAATATTTCTTCGCCCGAATTTTGTATATCCTCCACAAATCACGCATAGTTCGTAGTGCAAAATCCCTACAAAGCAAAGAAATGATGGAAACTCTTTGAATTACGCATCACCTGACAACTGTCACAAAAAAAAGGCCACAATGAGTACCATCTTGTAAATCTATTACACAATATTTGATCAACTTATATCACATATATACGCAGTAATTATTTAAGAATTGGGGGAGTTTCCATATCCCATAGTATACAAACAATACGAGTCCACGACTAAATGCCAACTAGTTTAGTAAAAAGAAAAACGAGCTTACAGTTGTGAGCATGTAGAAGTGTAGAGACCTTTACAATTTTTCATTGTACTAAATCTTCTTCTTCTTTTGTCACAAGTGAAGGAGGTATACCTGTGATCTCGTTTTTTAGTGCGATGTTTTTTGGGGAAGGTCTTGCTTTCTGGCTGTGTCATCAGCCATGACCAATTTCCCTCACTGTTAGTGTTGTTGGCTGCTCAACATTGTGTGTTACACAACACTGAGTAATGAGATTTCTTAATACGTAGTTTAAAGTTAAAGTGTGTTGAGTTTTTGGACAGTTTGTGTTGCCGCAATATATTTATCTCTGGATGTAGGATCTCTCGTTGTCTGGACAATAGGAGGAAGATAGAATTAGACAGGAAGTGCATAGGAAATTAGTCAAGAAGTGGAAGAAATAATAAAGAAAATATTTTTGATATGCAAAATTTACCTGTCATGTGGCCACTATAACAGGGTCCCTCATCACTTCATGGGAAATAGGAAATAAAAAATCATCAGGAATTACAGGAGAACTGGGCTTTCTATTCTCCTCTAAGTTTTTTGGGGATGAGTCTTACCTGTTCTTGAACTTCCTTCGAGATATCTAATTGATCATACAGAAAGTTTTTCAATGCTCTCTCAAGTTCCATGTCACGCACTGAAGCTGAAAGGCAATTTTCTTGGCACCACCATCCTGAAATCAAAATCCAAATCAGAAAGTTATCAAAATATATAATAGGGTTTACATCATGGACAAACATGAGTACATAGGGGATTAGTAGGAAATCTTCCAACACATGATAAGAATCTACTCAAAATTCAATAGAGACGCTGATGGATAGCATAGTGTATGACTATCTGTAAAAAATATCTTTAGCCTCGCTTGGCTTCCTAGATCAATACAATATCAGAACTCTTAATTGTCAATTTATACAATGCAGCAGTGGTGTTATTAAACTTCTCACCTAGTGGCACTAAGTTAATATCTACTCTTGTTTTATCCTCATTATGATCATCAACACTAGCACCTGTTATCACTACTTGGCTTTGTTTTAGATATGGGCCTTCTACCACCTCAATCTCTAGCTCATTAATAAAAAGGAAGATAAAGAGCAGAGACACATAAAAAAAAGGCCCACTTTGATATGGAACACATAAGTACAGAGTGAAGCAAAGGGGGCGGAAGTTATAGGTTCCAAACACATTTGATTACAACCTGGCAAAGCAAAGAAGCCAGAAAAAAACACAAGATCATAAACACAAATAAATCCAAATATGTCATAGAAGAATTAAAAATCCTAACTTAATTTGATCTGTATTCAGTGAAAAATACCACAAACTTTTCCTCATCTCCCCAATCCTATTATCCAACCCAAAATGATATTATATCATTGGTCAATGCTAAAATCCACCACAAACAAACATCTAAGTCTCCAATTCCACTCACTAAAATCCATAAATCACTTTCCTAATGCAGACTCAAGTGCTAAAATCTCACTCCCTCCAGACCCAACTACATAATCACTACAAAAACCTAAAATTCACAATCAAAACCACATAAACGCCAAAACAAACAAACCCAAAATCCAAAATAATGCCTTTAATTGAAACCATACAAAAATTATCAAAAAAATACCAAACTTCACAGCAAATAAACACAAATAAACAGAGCCCACTTGATAAATCGAAGTTAGGTGTCAAAATTTACCTGGAAAACAGGAATAGTCGGAGACCAAACTCAAGTAAGATACAAAGTAACATTAATAACTCTCCAACCTTACCCTAATCGAACAAATTAAGGCACACAATAAGAACACGGAATAAGAACATAAAACAAGATACAAAACCCTAAAAAAGTTAACCTCTAAACAACACAAATCCCTAATCGAAGTATTAAGACATGAATTGGGACAAAGATACGAATTTTACCTTGATTGACCGTAGAGGATTTTGAAGATGTGCAGCGTGAGAGAGAAGAAGAAAGACAGTAGCTTGAGAGTGGAGAGCATTTTGTTGGGGGGGGGGGCGTTGGTTTTGGGGGGGTTTATTTTGTGAATTTTGATTTGTACCCCGCCAACAAAAATAAAGAAGCCCGCCTATTTTTTTGGTTCCAATTTAAAAAAATGTTGCAAACTATTGTAACGGTTGACAAAGTGTTACAATTGTTATCAAAATTTTTAGATCTCTGAAAAAATGACCAGGCATGCAACACTTTTCAGTTTTAGGTAACATTTTATGAAAATATTGCAAAAGGGTAGCAATTTTTTTCCTATAGCAACATTTTTTGCAACATTATTGACTTTTGATGTTGCAATAGGCCAAATATGGTGTAGTGAAGTCGTTTCCGGGCTCAAAAGAGTCAAGAATGAAACTACAAGTTCATTCTAATTTTAAACAACCGAAAATGAAGCTACAAGTTGTTTTCAACTTTAAACAAGTCTGGAATGAAACTACAAGTTGTTTCCAACTTCAATCTAGCCAATAATGAAGCAACAAGTTGTTTTCGGGCTCCAACGAGTCAGGAATGAAACTACAAGTTGAATTTAATTTAAACAACCGAAAATGAAGCTACAAGTTGTTTTCAACTTCAAACGAGTCTGGAATGAAGCTACAAGTTGTTTCCAACTTCAATCTAGCCAATAATGAAGCAACAAGTTGTTTCTGGGCTCCAACGAGTCAAGAATGAAACTACAAGTTGAATTTAATTTAAACAACCGAAAATGAAGCTACATGTTGTTTTCAACTTCAAACGAGTCTGGAATGAAGCTACAAGTTGTTTCCAACTTCAATCTAGCCAATAATGAAGCAACAATTGTTTACATGCTTAAACGAGTCAAGAGTGAAACTACAAGTTGATTCTAATTTTAAACAACCGAAAATGAAGCTACAAGTTGTTTTCAACTTCAAACAAGTCTGGAATGAAGCTACAAGTTGTTTCCAACTTCAATCTAGCCAATAATGAAGCAACAACTTGTTTCCGGGCTCAAACGAGTCAAGAATGAAACTAAAAGTTGAGTCTCATTTTAAACAACCGAAAATGAAGCTATAAGTTGTTTTCAACTTCAACCAAGTCTTAATGAAGCTACAAGTTGTTTCCAACTTCAATCTAGCCAATAATGAAGCAACAAGTTGTTTCCGGTCTCAAACGAGTCAAGAAGGAAACTACAAGTTGATTTTAATTTAAACAACCGAAAATGAAGCTACAACTTGTTTTCAACTTCAAACGAGTCTGGAATGAAGCTACAAGTTGTTTCCAACTTCAATCTAGCCAATAATGAAGCAACATGTTGTTTACATGCTCAAACGAGTCAAGAGTGAAACTACAAGTTGATTCTAATTTTAAACAACCGAAACTGAAGCTACAAGTTGTTTTCAACTTCAAACAAGTCTGGAATGAAGCTACAAGTTGTTTCCAACTTCAATCTAGCCAATAATGAAGCAACAAGTTGTTTCCGGGCTCAAACGAGTCAAGAATGAAACTAAAAGTTGAGTCTCATTTTAAACAACCGAAAATGAAGCTATAAGTTGTTTTCAACTTCAACCAAGTCTTAATGAAGCTACAAGTTGTTTCCAACTTCAATCTAGCCAATAATGAAGCAACAAGTTGTTTCCGGTCTCAAACGAGTCAAGAAGGAAACTACAAGTTGATTTTAATTTTAAACAACCGAAAATGAAGCTACAAGTTGTTTTCAACTTCATACGAGTCTGGAATGAAACTACAAGTTGTTTCCAACTTCAAACTAGCCAATAATGAGGCAGCAAGTCGTTTCCGGGCTCAAAAGAGTCAAGAATGAAACTACAAGTTCATTCTAATTTTAAACAACCGAAAATGAAGCTACAAGTTGTTTTCAACTTTAAACAAGTCTGGAATGAAACTACAAGTTGTTTCCAACTTCAATCTAGCCAATAATGAAGCAACAAGTTGTTTTCGGGCTCCAACGAGTCAGGAATGAAACTACAAGTTGAATTTAATTTAAACAACCGAAAATGAAGCTACAAGTTGTTTTCAACTTCAAACGAGTCTGGAATGAAGCTACAAGTTGTTTCCAACTTCAATCTAGCCAATAATGAAGCAACAAGTTGTTTCTGGGCTCCAACGAGTCAAGAATGAAACTACAAGTTGAATTTAATTTAAACAACCGAAAATGAAGCTACATGTTGTTTTCAACTTCAAACGAGTCTGGAATGAAGCTACAAGTTGTTTCCAACTTCAATCTAGCCAATAATGAAGCAACAATTGTTTACATGCTTAAACGAGTCAAGAGTGAAACTACAAGTTGATTCTAATTTTAAACAACCGAAAATGAAGCTACAAGTTGTTTTCAACTTCAAACAAGTCTGGAATGAAGCTACAAGTTGTTTCCAACTTCAATCTAGCCAATAATGAAGCAACAAGTTGTTTCCGGGCTCAAACGAGTCAAGAATGAAACTAAAAGTTGAGTCTCATTTTAAACAACCGAAAATGAAGCTATAAGTTGTTTTCAACTTCAACCAAGTCTTAATGAAGCTACAAGTTGTTTCCAACTTCAATCTAGCCAATAATGAAGCAACAAGTTGTTTCCGGTCTCAAACGAGTCAAGAAGGAAACTACAAGTTGATTTAATTTTAAACAACCGAAAATGAAGCTACAAGTTGTTTTCAACTTCATACGAGTCTGGAATGAAACTACAAGTTGTTTCCAACTTCAAACTAGCCAATAATGAGGCAGCAAGTCGTTTCCGGGCTCAAACGAGTCAAGAATGAAACTACAAGTTCATTCTAATTTTAAACAACCGAAAATGAAGCTACAAGTTGTTTTCAACTTTAAACAAGTCTGGAATGAAACTACAAGTTGTTTCCAACTTCAATCTAGCCAATAATGAAGCAACAAGTTGTTTCGGGCTCCAACGAGTCAGAATGAAACTACAAGTTGAATTTAATTTAAACAACCGAAAATGAAGCTACAAGTTGTTTTCAACTTCAAACGAGTCTGGAATGAAGCTACAAGTTGTTTCTAACTTCAATCTAGCCAATAATGAAGCAACAAGTTGTTTCTGGGCTCCAACGAGTCAAGAATGAAACTACAAGTTGATTTAATTTAAACAACCGAAAATGAAGCTACAAGTTGTTTTCAACTTCAAACGAGTCTGGAATGAAGCTACAAGTTGTTTCCAACTTCAATCTAGCCAATAATGAAGCAACAAGTTGTTTCCTGCTTAAACGAGTCAAGAGTGAAACTACAAGTTGATTCTAATTTTAAACAACCGAAAATGAAGCTACAAGTTGTTTTCAACTTCAAACAAGTCTGGAATGAAGCTACAAGTTGTTTCCAACTTCAATCTAGCCAATAATGAAGCAACAAGTTGTTTCCGGGCTCCAACGAGTCAAGAATGAAACTACAAGTTGAATTTAATTTAAACAACCGAAAATGAAGCTACAAGTTGTTTTCAACTTCAAACGAGTCTGGAATGAAACTACAAGTTGTTTCCAACTTCAAACTAGCCAATAATGAGGCAGCAAGTCGTTTCCGGGCTCAAACGAGTCAAGAATGAAACAACAAGTTCATTCTAATTTTAAACAACCGAAAATGAAGCTACAAGTTGTTTTCAACTTTAAACGAGTCTGGAATGAAACTACAAGTTGTTTCCAACTTCAATCTAGCCAATAATGAAGCAACAAGTTGTTTCCGGCTCCAACGAGTCACGAATGAAACTACAAGTTGATTTTAATTTAAACAACCGAAAATGAAGCTACAAGTTGTTTTCAACTTCAAACGAGTCTGGAATGAAGCTACAAGTTGTTTCCAACTTCAATCTAGCCAATAATGAAGCAACATGTTGTTTACATGCTCAAACGAGTCAAGAGTGAAACTACAAGTTGATTCTAATTTTAAACAACCGAAACTGAAGCTACAAGTTGTTTTCAACTTCAAACAAGTCTGGAATGAAGCTACAAGTTGTTTCCAACTTCAATCTAGCCAATAATGAAGCAACAAGTTGTTTCCAGGCTCAAACGAGTCAAGAATGAAACTAAAAGTTGAGTCTCATTTTAAACAACCGAAAATGAAGCTATAAGTTGTTTTCAACTTCAACCAAGTCTGAATGAAGCTACAAGTTGTTTCCAACTTCAATCTAGCCAATAATGAAGCAACAAGTTGTTTCCGGTCTCAAACGAGTCAAGAAGGAAACTACAAGTTGATTTTAATTTAAACAACCGAAAATGAAGCTACAAGTTGTTTTCAACTTCATACGAGTCTGGAATGAAACTACAAGTTGTTTCCAACTTCAAACTAGCCAATAATGAGGCAGCAAGTCGTTTCCGGGCTCAAACGAGTCAAGAATGAAACTACAAGTTCATTCTAATTTTAAACAACCGAAAATGAAGCTACAAGTTGTTTTCAACTTTAAACAAGTCTGGAATGAAACTACAAGTTGTTTCCAACTTCAATCTAGCCAATAATGAAGCAACAAGTTGTTTCCGGGCTCCAACGAGTCAGAATGAAACTACAAGTTGAATTTAATTTAAACAACCGAAAATGAAGCTACAAGTTGTTTTCAACTTCAAACGAGTCTGGAATGAAGCTACAAGTTGTTTCCAACTTCAACTAGCCAATAATGAGGCAGCAAGTTGTTTCCGGGCTCAAACGAGTCAAGAATGAAACAACAAGTTCATTCTAATTTTAAACAACCGAAAATGAAGCTACAAGTTGTTTTCAACTTTAGACGAGTCTGGAATGAAACTACAAGTTGTTTCCAACTTCAATCTAGCCAATAATGAAGCAACAAGTTGTTTCCGGACTCCAACGAGTCAAGAATGAAACTACAAGTTGATTTTAATTTAAACAACCGAAAATGAAGCTACAACTTGTTTTCAACTTCAAACGAGTCTGGAATGAAGCTACAAGTTGTTTCCAACTTCAATCTAGCCAATAATGAAGCAACATGTTGTTTACATGCTCAAACGAGTCAAGAGTGAAACTACAAGTTGATTCTAATTTTAAACAACAGAAACTGAAGCTACAAGTTGTTTTCAACTTCAAACAAGTCTGGAATGAAGCTACAAGTTGTTTCCAACTTCAATCTAGCCAATAATGAAGCAACAAGTTGTTTCCGGGCTCAAACGAGTCAAGAATGAAACTAAAAGTTGAGTCTCATTTTAAACAACCGAAAATGAAGCTATAAGTTGTTTTCAACTTCAACCAAGTCTTAATGAAGCTACAAGTTGTTTCCAACTTCAATCTAGCCAATAATGAAGCAACAAGTTGTTTCCGGTCTCAAACGAGTCAAGAAGGAAACTACAAGTTGATTTTAATTTTAAACAACCGAAAATGAAGCTACAAGTTGTTTTCAACTTCATACGAGTCTGGAATGAAACTACAAGTTGTTTCCAACTTCAAACTAGCCAATAATGAGGCAGCAAGTCGTTTCCGGGCTCAAAAGAGTCAAGAATGAAACTACAAGTTCATTCTAATTTTAAACAACCGAAAATGAAGCTACAAGTTGTTTTCAACTTTAAACAAGTCTGGAATGAAACTACAAGTTGTTTCCAACTTCAATCTAGCCAATAATGAAGCAACAAGTTGTTTTCGAGCTCCAACGAGTCAAGAATGAAACTACAAGTTGATTTAATTTAAACAACCGAAAATGAAGCTACAAGTTGTTTTCAACTTCAAACGAGTCTGGAATGAAGCTACAAGTTGTTTCCAACTTCAATCTAGCCAATAATGAAGCAACAAGTTGTTTCCGGGCTCCAACGAGTCAAGAATGAAACTACAAGTTGATTTAATTTAAACAACCGAAAATGAAGCTACATGTTGTTTTCAACTTCAAACGAGTCTGGAATGAAGCTACAAGTTGTTTCCAACTTCAATCTAGCCAATAATGAAGCAACAAGTTGTTTACATGCTTAAACGAGTCAAGAGTGAAACTACAAGTTGATTCTAATTTTAAACAACCGAAAATGAAGCTACAAGTTGTTTTCAACTTCAAACAAGTCTGGAATGAAGCTACAAGTTGTTTCCAACTTCAATCTAGCCAATAATGAAGCAACAAGTTGTTTCCGGGCTCAAACGAGTCAAGAATGAAACTAAAAGTTGATTCTCATTTTAAACAACCGAAAATGAAGCTAGAAGTTGTTTTCAACTTCAACCGAGTCTGGAATGAAGCTACAAGTTGTTTCCAACTTCAATCTAGCCAATAATGAAGCAACAAGTTGTTTCCGGTCTCAAACGAGTCAAGAATGAAACTACAAGTTGATTTTAATTTAAACAACCGAAAATGAAGCTACAAGTTGTTTTCAACTTCAAACGAGTCTGGAATGAAACTACAAGTTGTTTCCAACTTCAACTAGCCAATAATGAGCACAAGTCGTTTCCGGGCTCAAACGAGTCAAGAATGAAACTACAAGTTCATTCTAATTTTAAACAACCGAAAATGAAGCTACAAGTTGTTTTCAACTTTAAACAAGTCTGGAATGAAACTACAAGTTGTTTCCAACTTCAATCTAGCCAATAATGAAGCAACAAGTTGTTTCCGGTCTCAAACGAGTCAAGAAGGAAACTACAAGTTGATTTTAATTTTAAACAACCGAAAATGAAGCTACAAGTTGTTTTCAACTTCAAACGAGTCTGGAATGAAACTACAAGTTGTTTCCAACTTCAACTAGCCAATAATGAGGCAGCAAGTCGTTTCCAGGCTCAAACGAGTCAAGAATGAAACTACAAGTTCATTCTAATTTTAAACAACCGAAAATGAAGCTACAAGTTGTTTTCAACTTTAAACAAGTCTGGAATGAAACTACAAGTTGTTTCCAACTTCAATCTAGCCAATAATGAAGCAACAAGTTGTTTCCGGGCTCCAACGAGTCAAGAATGAAACTACAAGTTGAATTTAATTTAAACAACCGAAAATGAAGCTACAAGTTGTTTTCAACTTCAAACGAGTCTGGAATGAAGCTACAAGTTGTTTCCAACTTCAATCTAGCCAATAATGAAGCAACAAGTTGTTTACATGCTCAAACGAGTCAAGAGTGAAACTACAAGTTGATTCTAATTTTAAACAACCGAAAATGAAGCTACAAGTTGTTTTCAACTTCAAACAAGTCTGGAATGAAGCTACAAGTTGTTTCCAACTTCAATCTAGCCAATAATGAAGCAACAAGTTGTTTCCGGGCTCAAACGAGTCAAGAATGAAACTAAAAGTTGATTCTCATTTTAAACAACCGAAAATGAAGCTAGAAGTTGTTTTCAACTTCAACCGAGTCTGGAATGAAGCTACAAGTTGTTTCCAACTTCAATCTAGCCAATAATGAAGCAACAAGTTGTTTCCGGTCTCAAACGAGTCAAGAAGGAAACTACAAGTTGATTTTAATTTTAAACAACCGAAAATGAAGCTACAAGTTGTTTTCAACTTCAAACGAGTCTGGAATGAAACTACAAGTTGTTTCCAACTTCCAACTAGCCAATAATGAGGCAGCAAGTCGTTTCTAGGCTCAAACGAGTCAAGAATGAAACTACAAGTTCATTCTAATTTTAAACAACCGAAAATGAAGCTACAAGTTGTTTTCAACTTTAAACAAGTCTGGAATGAAACTACAAGTTGTTTCCAACTTCAATCTAGCCAATAATGAAGCAACAAGTTGTTTCCGGGCTCAAACGAGTCAAGAATGAAACTAAAAGTTGATTCTCATTTTAAACAACCGAAAATGAAGCTAGAAGTTGTTTTCAACTTCAACCGAGTCTGGAATGAAGCTACAAGTTGTTTCCAACTTCAATCTAGCCAATAATGAAGCAACTAGTTGTTTCCGGTCTCAAACGAGTCAAGAAGGAAACTACAAGTTGATTTTAATTTTAAACAACCGAAAATGAAGCTACAAGTTGTTTTCAACTTCAAACGAGTCTGGAATGAAACTACAAGTTGTTTCCAACTTCAAACTAGCCAATAATGAGGCAGCAAGTCGTTTCCGGGCTCAAACGAGTCAAGAATGAAACAACAAGTTCATTCTAATTTTAAACAACCGAAAATGAAGCTACAAGTTGTTTTCAACTTTAGACGAGTCTGGAATGAAACTACAAGTTGTTTCCAACTTCAATCTAGCCAATAATGAAGCAACAAGTTGTTTCCGGACTCCAACGAGTCAAGAATGAAACTACAAGTTGATTTTAATTTAAACAACCGAAAATGAAGCTACAAGTTGTTTTCAACTTCAACCGAGTCTGGAATGAAGCTACAAGTTGTTTCCAACTTCAATCTAGCCAATAATGAAGCAACAAGTTGTTTACATGCTCAAACGAGTCAAGAGTGAAACTACAAGTTGATTCTAATTTTAAACAACCGAAACTGAAGCTACAAGTTGTTTTCAACTTCAAACAAGTCTGGAATGAAGCTACAAGTTGTTTCCAACTTCAATCTAGCCAATAATGAAGCAACAAGTTGTTTCCGGGCTCAAACGAGTCAAGAATGAAACTAAAAGTTGATTCTCATTTTAAACAACCGAAAATGAAGCTACAAGTTGTTTTCAACTTCAAGCGAGTCTGGAATGAAGCTACAAGTTGTTTCCAACTTCAATCTAGCCAATAATGAAGCAACAAGTTGTTTCCGGTCTCAAACGAGTCAAGAATGAAACTACAAGTTGATTTTAATTTTAAACAACCGAAAATGAAGCTACAAGTTGTTTTCAACTTCAAACGAGTCTGGAATGAACTACAAGTTGTTTCCAACTTCAACTAGCCAATAATGAGGCAGCAAGTCGTTTCCGGGCTCAAACGAGTCAAGAATGAAACTACAAGTTCATTCTAATTTTAAACAACCGAAAATGAAGCTACAAGTTGTTTTCAACTTTAAACGAGTCTGGAATGAAACTACAAGTTGTTTCCAACTTCAATCTAGCCAATAATGAAGCAACAAGTTGTTTCCGGGCTCCAACGAGTCAAGAATGAAACTACAAGTTGAATTTAATTTAAACAACCGAAAATGAAGCTACAAGTTGTTTTCAACTTCAAACGAGTCTGGAATGAAGCTACAAGTTGTTTCCAACTTCAATCTAGCCAATAATGAAGCAACAAGTTGTTTACATGCTCAAACGAGTCAAGAGTGAAACTACAAGTTGATTCTAATTTTAAACAACCGAAAATGAAGCTACAAGTTGTTTTCAACTTCAAACAAGTCTGGAATGAAGCTACAAGTTGTTTCCAACTTCAATCTAGCCAATAATGAAGCAACAAGTTGTTTCCGGTCTCAAACGAGTCAAGAATGAAACTACAAGTTGATTTTAATTTTAAACAACCGAAAATGAAGCTACAAGTTGTTTTCAACTTCAAACGAGTCTGGAATGAAACTACAAGTTGTTTCCAACTTCAAACTAGCCAATAATGAAGCAGCAAGTCGTTTCCGGGCTCAAACGAGTCAAGAATGAAACTACAAGTTCATTCTAATTTTAAACAACCGAAAATGAAGCTACAAGTTGTTTTCAACTTTAAACAAGTCTGGAATGAAACTACAAGTTGTTTCCAACTTCAATCTAGCCAATAATGAAGCAACAAGTTGTTTCCGGGCTCCAACGAGTCAAGAATGAAACTACAAGTTGATTTTTAATTTAAACAACCGAAAATGAAGCTACAAGTTGTTTTCAACTTCAAACGAGTCTGGAATGAAGCTACAAGTTGTTTCCAACTTCAATCTAGCCAATAATGAAGCAACAAGTTGTTTACATGCTCAAACGAGTCAAGAGTGAAACTACAAGTTGATTCTAATTTTAAACAACCGAAAATGAAGCTACAAGTTGTTTTCAACTTCAAACAAGTCTGGAATGAAGCTACAAGTTGTTTCCAACTTCAATCTAGCCAATAATGAAGCAACAAGTTGTTTCCGGGCTCAAACGAGTCAAGAATGAAACTAAAAGTTGATTCTCATTTTAAACAACCGAAAATGAAGCTATAAGTTGTTTTCAACTTCAACCGAGTCTGAATGAAGCTACAAGTTGTTTCCAACTTCAATCTAGCCAATAATGAAGCAACAAGTTGTTTCCGGTCTCAAACGAGTCAAGAAGGAAACTACAAGTTGATTTTAATTTTAAACAACCGAAAATGAAGCTACAAGTTGTTTTCAACTTCAAACGAGTCTGGAATGAAACTACAAGTTGTTTCCAACTTCAAACTAGCCAATAATGAGGCAGCAAGTCGTTTCCGGGCTCAAACGAGTCAAGAATGAAACTACAAGTTCATTCTAATTTTAAACAACCGAAAATGAAGCTACAAGTTGTTTTCAACTTTAAACAAGTCTGGAATGAAACTACAAGTTGTTTCCAACTTCAATCTAGCCAATAATGAAGCAACAAGTTGTTTCCGGGCTCCAACGAGTCAAGAATGAAACTACAAGTTGAATTTAATTTAAACAACCGAAAATGAAGCTACAAGTTGTTTTCAACTTCAAACGAGTCTGGAATGAAGCTACAAGTTGTTTCAACTTCAATCTAGCCAATAATGAAGCAACAAGTTGTTTACATGCTCAAACGAGTCAAGAGTGAAACTACAAGTTGATTCTAATTTTAAACAACCGAAAATGAAGCTACAAGTTGTTTTCAACTTCAAACAAGTCTGGAATGAAGCTACAAGTTGTTTCCAACTTCAATCTAGCCAATAATGAAGCAACAAGTTGTTTCCGGGCTCAAACGAGTCAAGAATGAAACTAAAAGTTGATTCTCATTTTAAACAACCGAAAATGAAGCTAGAAGTTGTTTTCAACTTCAACCGAGTCTGGAATGAAGCTACAAGTTGTTTCCAACTTCAATCTAGCCAATAATGAAGCAACAAGTTGTTTCCGGTCTCAAACGAGTCAAGAAGGAAACTACAAGTTGATTTTAATTTTAAACAACCGAAAATGAAGCTACAAGTTGTTTTCAACTTCAAACGAGTCTGGAATGAAACTACAAGTTGTTTCCAACTTCCAACTAGCCAATAATGAGGCAGCAAGTCGTTTCCAGGCTCAAACGAGTCAAGAATGAAACTACAAGTTCATTCTAATTTTAAACAACCGAAAATGAAGCTACAAGTTGTTTTCAACTTTAAACAAGTCTGGAATGAAACTACAAGTTGTTTCCAACTTCAATCTAGCCAATAATGAAGCAACAAGTTGTTTCCGGGCTCCAACGAGTCAAGAATGAAACTACAAGTTGAATTTAATTTAAACAACCGAAAATGAAGCTACAAGTTGTTTTCAACTTCAAAGGAGTCTGGAATGAAGCTACAAGTTGTTTCCAACTTCAATCTAGCCAATAATGAAGCAACATGTTTACATGCTCAAACGAGTCAAGAGTGAAACTACAAGTTGATTCTAATTTTAAACAACCGAAAATGAAGCTACAAGTTGTTTTCAACTTCAAACAAGTCTGGAATGAAGCTACAAGTTGTTTCCAACTTCAATCTAGCCAATAATGAAGCAACAAGTTGTTTCCGGGCTCAAACGAGTCAAGAATGAAACTAAAAGTTGATTCTCATTTTAAACAACCGAAAATGAAGCTAGAAGTTGTTTTCAACTTCAACCGAGTCTGGAATGAAGCTACAAGTTGTTTCCAACTTCAATCTAGCCAATAATGAAGCAACAAGTTGTTTCCGGTCTCAAACGAGTCAAGAAGGAAACTACAAGTTGATTTTAATTTTAAACAACCGAAAATGAAGCTACAAGTTGTTTTCAACTTCAAACGAGTCTGGAATGAAACTACAAGTTGTTTCCAACTTCAAACTAGCCAATAATGAGGCAGCAAGTCGTTTCCGGGCTCAAACGAGTCAAGAATGAAACAACAAGTTCATTCTAATTTTAAACAACCGAAAATGAAGCTACAAGTTGTTTTCAACTTCAAACGAGTCTGGAATGAAACTACAAGTTGTTTCCAACTTCAATCTAGCCAATAATGAAGCAACAAGTTGTTTCCGGACTCCAACGAGTCAAGAATGAAACTACAAGTTGATTTTAATTTAAACAACCGAAAATGAAGCTACAAGTTGTTTTCAACTTCAAACGAGTCTGGAATGAAGCTACAAGTTGTTTCCAACTTCAATCTAGCCAATAATGAAGCAACAAGTTGTTTACATGCTCAAACGAGTCAAGAGTGAAACTACAAGTTGATTCTAATTTTAAACAACCGAAAATGAAGCTACAAGTTGTTTTCAACTTCAAACAAGTCTGGAATGAAGCTACAAGTTGTTTCCAACTTCAATCTAGCCAATAATGAAGCAACAAGTTGTTTCCGGGCTCAAACGAGTCAAGAATGAAACTAAAAGTTGATTCTCATTTTAAACAACCGAAAATGAAGCTACAAGTTGTTTTCAACTTCAAGCGAGTCTGGAATGAAGCTACAAGTTGTTTCCAACTTCAATCTAGCCAATAATGAAGCAACAAGTTGTTTCCGGTCTCAAACGAGTCAAGAATGAAACTACAAGTTGATTTTAATTTTAAACAACCGAAAATGAAGCTACAAGTTGTTTTCAACTTCAAACGAGTCTGGAATGAAACTACAAGTTGTTTCCAACTTCAAACTAGCCAATAATGAGGCAGCAAGTCGTTTCCAGGCTCAAACGAGTCAAGAATGAAACTACAAGTTCATTCTAATTTTAAACAACCGAAAATGAAGCTACAAGTTGTTTTCAACTTTAAACAAGTCTGGAATGAAACTACAAGTTGTTTCCAACTTCAATCTAGCCAATAATGAAGCAACAAGTTGTTTCCGGGCTCCAACGAGTCAAGAATGAAACTACAAGTTGAATTTAATTTAAACAACCGAAAATGAAGCTACAAGTTGTTTTCAACTTCAAACGAGTCTGGAATGAAGCTACAAGTTGTTTCCAACTTCAATCTAGCCAATAATGAAGCAACAAGTTGTTTACATGCTCAAACGAGTCAAGAGTGAAACTACAAGTTGATTCTAATTTTAAACAACCGAAAATGAAGCTACAAGTTGTTTTCAACTTCAAACAAGTCTGGAATGAAGCTACAAGTTGTTTCCAACTTCAATCTAGCCAATAATGAAGCAACAAGTTGTTTCCGGGCTCAAACGAGTCAAGAATGAAACTAAAAGTTGATTCTCACTTTAAACAACCGAAAATGAAGCTACAAGTTGTTTTCAACTTCAACCGAGTCTGGAATGAAGCTACAAGTTGTTTCCAACTTCAATCTAGCCAATAATGAAGCAACAAGTTGTTTCCGGTCTCAAACGAGTCAAGAAGGAAACTACAAGTTGATTTTAATTTTAAACAACCGAAAATGAAGCTACAAGTTGTTTTCAACTTCAAACGAGTCTGGAATGAAACTACAAGTTGTTTCCAACTTCAAACTAGCCAATAATGAAGCAGCAAGTCGTTTCCGGGCTCAAACGAGTCAAGAATGAAACAACAAGTTCATTCTAATTTTAAACAACCGAAAATGAAGCTACAAGTTGTTTTCAACTTCAAACGAGTCTGGAATGAAACTACAAGTTGTTTCCAACTTCAATCTAGCCAATAATGAAGCAACAAGTTGTTTCCGGACTCCAACGAGTCAAGAATGAAACTACAAGTTGATTTTAATTTAAACAACCGAAAATGAAGCTACAACTTGTTTTCAACTTCAACCGAGTCTGGAATGAAGCTACAAGTTGTTTCCAACTTCAATCTAGCCAATAATGAAGCAACAAGTTGTTTACATGCTCAAACGAGTCAAGAGTGAAACTACAAGTTGATTCTAATTTTAAACAACCGAAACTGAAGCTACAAGTTGTTTTCAACTTCAAACAAGTCTGGAATGAAGCTACAAGTTGTTTCCAACTTCAATCTAGCCAATAATGAAGCAACAAGTTGTTTCCGGGCTCAAACGAGTCAAGAATGAAACTAAAAGTTGATTCTCATTTTAAACAACCGAAAATGAAGCAACAAGTTGTTTCCGGGCTCAAACGAGTCAAGAATGAAACTAAAAGTTGATTCTCATTTTAAACAACCGAAAATGAAGCTACAAGTTGTTTTCAACTTCAAGCGAGTCTGGAATGAAGCTACAAGTTGTTTCCAACTTCAATCTAGCCAATAATGAAGCAACAAGTTGTTTCCGGTCTCAAACGAGTCAAGAATGAAACTACAAGTTGATTTTAATTTTAAACAACCGAAAATGAAGCTACAAGTTGTTTTCAACTTCAAACGAGTCTGGAATGAAACTACAAGTTGTTTCCAACTTCAAACTAGCCAATAATGAGGCAGCAAGTCGTTTCCGGGCTCAAACGAGTCAAGAATGAAACTACAAGTTCATTCTAATTTTATACAACCGAAAATGAAGCTACAAGTTGTTTTCAACTTTAAACAAGTCTGGAATGAAACTACAAGTTGTTTCCAACTTCTATCTAGCCAATAATGAAGCAACAAGTTGTTTCCGGGCTCAAACGAGTCAAGAATGAAACTAAAAGTTGATTCTCATTTTAAACAACCGAAAATGAAGCTACAAGTTGTTTTCAACTTCAAGCGAGTCTAGAATGAAGCTACAAGTTGTTTCCAACTTCAATCTAGCCAATAATGAAGCAACAAGTTGTTTCCGGTCTCAAACGAGTCAAGAAGGAAACTACAAGTTGATTTTAATTTTAAACAACCGAAAATGAAGCTACAAGTTGTTTTCAACTTCAAACGAGTCTGGAATGAAACTACAAGTTGTTTCCAATTTCAAACTAGCCAATAATGAGGCAGCAAGTCGTTTCCGGTCTCAAACGAGTCAAGAAAGAAACTACAAGTTGATTTTAATTTTAAACAACCGAAAATGAAGCTACAAGTTGTTTTCAACTTCAAACGAGTCTGGAATGAAACTACAAGTTGTTTCCAACTTCAAACTAGCCAATAATGAGGCAGCAAGTCGTTTCCGGGCTCAAACGAGTCAAGAATGAAACTACAAGTTCATTCTAATTTTAAACAACCGAAAATGAAGCTACAAGTTGTTTTCAACTTTAAACAAGTCTGGAATGAAACTACAAGTTGTTTCCAACTTCAATCTAGCCAATAATGAAGCAACAAGTTGTTTCCGGTCTGAAACAAGTCAAGAAGGAAACTACAAGTTGATTTTAATTTTAAACAACCGAAAATGAAGCTACAAGTTGTTTTCAACTTCAAACGAGTCTGGAATGAAACTACAAGTTGTTTCCAACTTCCAACTAGCCAATAATGAGGCAGCAAGTCGTTTCCAGGCTCAAACGAGTCAAGAATGAAACTACAAGTTCATTCTAATTTTAAACAACCGAAAATGAAGCTACAAGTTGTTTTCAACTTTAAACAAGTCTGGAATGAAACTACAAGTTGTTTCCAACTTCAATCTAGCCAATAATGAAGCAACAAGTTGTTTCCGGGCTCCAACGAGTCAAGAATGAAACTACAAGTTGAATTTAATTTAAACAACCGAAAATGAAGCTACAAGTTGTTTTCAACTCAAAGGAGTCTGGAATGAAGCTACAAGTTGTTTCCAACTTCAATCTAGCCAATAATGAAGCAACAAATTGTTTACATGCTCAAACGAGTCAAGAGTGAAACTACAAGTTGATTCTAATTTTAAACAACCGAAAATGAAGCTACAAGTTGTTTTCAACTTCAAACAAGTCTGGAATGAAGCTACAAGTTGTTTCCAACTTCAATCTAGCCAATAATGAAGCAACAAGTTGTTTCCGGGCTCAAACGAGTAAAGAATGAAACTAAAAGTTGATTCTCACTTTAAACAACCGAAAATGAAGCTAGAAGTTGTTTTCAACTTCAACCGAGTCTGGAATGAAGCTACAAGTTGTTTCCAACTTCAATCTAGCCAATAATGAAGCAACTAGTTGTTTCCGGTCTCAAACGAGTCAAGAAGGAAACTACAAGTTGATTTTAATTTTAAACAACCGAAAATGAAGCTACAAGTTGTTTTCAACTTCAAACGAGTCTGGAATGAAACTACAAGTTGTTTCCAACTTCAAACTAGCCAATAATGAGGCAGCAAGTCGTTTCCGGGCTCAAACGAGTCAAGAATGAAACAACAAGTTCATTCTAATTTTAAACAACCGAAAATGAAGCTACAAGTTTTTTTCAACTTTAGACGAGTCTGGAATGAAACTACAAGTTGTTTCCAACTTCAATCTAGCCAATAATGAAGCAACAAGTTGTTTCCGGACTCCAACGAGTCAAGAATGAAACTACAAGTTGATTTTAATTTAAACAACCGAAAATGAAGCTACAACTTGTTTTCAACTTCAACCGAGTCTGGAATGAAGCTACAAGTTGTTTCCAACTTCAATCTAGCCAATAATGAAGCAACAAGTTGTTTACATGCTCAAACGAGTCAAGAGTGAAACTACAAGTTGATTCTAATTTTAAACAACCGAAACTGAAGCTACAAGTTGTTTTCAACTTCAAACAAGTCTGGAATGAAGCTACAAGTTGTTTCCAACTTCAATCTAGCCAATAATGAAGCAACAAGTTGTTTCCGGGCTCAAACGAGTCAAGAATGAAACTAAAAGTTGATTCTCATTTTAAACAACCGAAAATGAAGCTACAAGTTGTTTTCAACTTCAAGCGAGTCTGGAATGAAGCTACAAGTTGTTTCCAACTTCAATCTAGCCAATAATGAAGCAACAAGTTGTTACCGGTCTCAAACGAGTCAAGAATGAAACTACAAGTTGATTTTAATTTTAAACAACCGAAAATGAAGCAACAAGTTGTTTTCAACTTCAAATGAGTCTGGAATGAAACTACAAGTTGTTTCCATCTTCAAACTAGCCAATAATGAGGCAGCAAGTCGTTTCCGGGCTCAAACGAGTCAAGAATGAAACTACAAGTTCATTCTAATTTTAAACAACCGAAAATGAAGCTACAAGTTGTTTTCAACTTTAAACAAGTCTGGAATGAAACTACAAGTTGTTTCCAACTTCAATCTTGCCAATAATGAAGCAACAAGTTGTTTCCGGGCTCAAACGAGTCAAGAATGAAACTAAAAGTTGATTCTCATTTCAAACAACCGAAAATGAAGCTACAAGTTGTTTTCAACTTCAAGCGAGTCTAGAATGAAGCTACAAGTTGTTTCCAACTTCAATCTAGCCAATAATGAAGCAACAAGTTGTTTCCGGTCTCAAACGAGTCAAGAAGGAAACTACAAGTTGATTTTAATTTTAAACAACCGAAAATGAAGCTACAAGTTGTTTTCAACTTCAAACGAGTCTGGAATGAAACTACAAGTTGTTTCCAATTTCAAACTAGCCAATAATGAGGCAGCAAGTCGTTTCCGGTCTCAAACGAGTCAAGAAAGAAACTACAAGTTGATTTTAATTTTAAACAACCGAAAATGAAGCTACAAGTTGTTTTCAACTTCAAACGAGTCTGGAATGAAACTACAAGTTGTTTCCAACTTCAAACTAGCCAATAATGAGGCAGCAAGTCGTTTCCGGGCTCAAACGAGTCAAGAATGAAACTACAAGTTCATTCTAATTTTAAACAACCGAAAATGAAGCTACAAGTTGTTTTCAACTTTAAACAAGTCTGGAATGAAACTACAAGTTGTTTCCAACTTCAATCTAGCCAATAATGAAGCAACAAGTTGTTTCCGGTCTGAAACAAGTCAAGAAGGAAACTACAAGTTGATTTTAATTTTAAACAACCGAAAATGAAGCTACAAGTTGTTTTCAACTTCAAACGAGTCTGGAATGAAACTACAAGTTGTTTCCAACTTCCAACTAGCCAATAATGAGGCAGCAAGTCGTTTCCAGGCTCAAACGAGTCAAGAATGAAACTACAAGTTCATTCTAATTTTAAACAACCGAAAATGAAGCTACAAGTTGTTTTCAACTTTAAACAAGTCTGGAATGAAACTACAAGTTGTTTCCAACTTCAATCTAGCCAATAATGAAGCAACAAGTTGTTTCCGGGCTCCAACGAGTCAAGAATGAAACTACAAGTTGATTTTAATTTTAAACAACCGAAAATGAAGCTACAAGTTGTTTTCAACTTCAAACGAGTCTGGAATGAAACTACAAGTTGTTTCCAACTTCAAACTAGCCAATAATGAGGCAGCAAGTCGTTTCCGGGCTCAAACGAGTCAAGAATGAAACTACAAGTTCATTCTAATTTTAAACAACCGAAAATGAAGCTACAAGTTGTTTTCAACTTTAAACAAGTCTGGAATGAAACTACAAGTTGTTTCCAACTTCAATCTAGCCAATAATGAAGCAACAAGTTGTTTCCTGTCTGAAACAAGTCAAGAAGGAAACTACAAGTTGATTTTAATTTTAAACAACCGAAAATGAAGCTACAAGTTGTTTTCAACTTCAAACGAGTCTGGAATGAAACTACAAGTTGTTTCCAACTTCCAACTAGCCAATAATGAGGCAGCAAGTCGTTTCCAGGCTCAAACGAGTCAAGAATGAAACTACAAGTTCATTCCAATTTTAAACAACCGAAAATGAGGCTACAAGTTGTTTTCAACTTTAAACAAGTCTGGAATGAAACTACAAGTTGTTTCCAACTTCAATCTAGCCAATAATGAAGCAACAAGTTGTTTCCGGGCTCCAACGAGTCAAGAATGAAACTACAAGTTGAATTTAATTTAAACAACCGAAAATGAAGCTACAAGTTGTGTTCAACTCCAAAAGAGTCTGGAATGAAGCTACAAGTTGTTTCCAACTTCCATGTAGCCAATAATGAAGCAACAAATTGTTTACATGCTCAAACGAGTCAAGAGTGAAACTACAAGTTGATTCTAATTTTAAACAACCGAAAATGAAGCTACAAGTTGTTTTCAACTTCAAACAAGTCTGGAATGAAGCTACAAGTTGTTTCCAACTTCAATCTAGCCAATAATGAAGCAACAAGTTGTTTCCGGGCTCAAACGAGTCAAGAATGAAACTAAAAGTTGATTCTCATTTTAAACAACCGAAAATGAAGCTAGAAGTTGTTTTCAACTTCAACCGAGTCTGGAATGAAGCTACAAGTTGTTTCCAACTTCAATCTAGCCAATAATGAAGCAACAAGTTGTTTCCGGTCTCAAACGAGTCAAGAAGGAAACTACAAGTTGATTTTAATTTTAAACAACCGAAAATGAAGCTACAAGTTGTTTTCAACTTCAAACGAGTCTGGAATGAAACTACAAGTTGTTTCCAACTTCAAACTAGCCAATAATGAGGCAGCAAGTCGTTTCCGGGCTCAAACGAGTCAAGAATGAAACAACAAGTTCATTCTAATTTTAAACAACCGAAAATGAAGCTACAAGTTGTTTTCAACTTTAAACAAGTCTGGAATGAAACTACAAGTTGTTTCCAACTTCAGTCTAGCCAATAATGAAGCAACAAGTTGTTTCCGGGCTCCAACGAGTCAAGAATGAAACTACAAGTTGATTTTAATTTAAACAACCGAAAATGAAGCTACAACTTGTTTTCAACTTTAAACGAGTCTGGAATGAAGCTACAAGTTTTTTCCAACTTCAATCTAGCCAATAATGAAGCAACAAGTTGTTTGCATGCTCAAACGAGTCAAGAGTGAAACTACAAGTTGATTCTAATTTTAAACAACCGAAAATGAAGCTACAAGTTGTTTTCAACTTCAAACAAGTCTGGAATGAAGCTACAAGTTGTTTCCAACTTCAATCTAGCCAATAATGAAGCAACAAGTTGTTTCCGGGCTCAAACGAGTCAAGAATGAAACTAAAAGTTGATTCTCATTTTAAACAACCGAAAATGAAGCTACAAGTTGTTTTCAACTTCAAGCGAGTCTGGAATGAAGCTACAAGTTGTTTCCAACTTCAATCTAGCCAATAATGAAGCAACAAGTTGTTACCGGTCTCAAACGAGTCAAGAATGAAACTACAAGTTGATTTTAATTTTAAACAACCGAAAATGAAGCTACAAGTTGTTTTCAACTTCAAACGAGTCTGGAATGAAACTACAAGTTGTTTCCAACTTCAAACTAGCCAATAATGAGGTAGCAAGTCATTTCCAGGGTCAAACGAGTCAAGAATGAAACAACAAGTTCATTCTAATTTTAAACAACCGAAAATGAAGCTACAAGTTGTTTTCAACTTTAGACGAGTCTGGAATGAAACTACAAGTTGTTTCCAACTTCAATCTAGCCAATAATGAAGCAACAAGTTGTTTCCGGGCTCCAACGAGTCAAGAATGAAACTACAAGTTGAATTTAATTTAAACAACCGAAAATGAAGCTACAAGTTGTTTTCAACTTCAAACGAGTCTGGAATGAAGCTACAAGTTGTTTCCAACTTTAATCTAGCCAATAATGAAGCAACAAGTTGTTTACATGCTCAAACGAGTCAAGTGTGAAACTACAAGTTGATTCTAATTTTAAACAACCGAAAATGAAGCTACAAGTTGTTTTCAACTTCAAACAAGTCTGGAATGAAGCTACAAGTTGTTTCCAACTTCAATCTAGCCAATAATGAAGTAACAAGTTGTTTCCGGTCTCAAACGAGTCAAGAAGGAAACTACAAGTTGATTTTAATTTTAAACAACCGAAAATGAAGCTACAAGTTGTTTTCAACTTCAAACGAGTCTGGAATGAAACTACAAGTTGTTTCCAACTTCAAACTAGCCAATAATGAGGCAGCAAGTCGTTTCCGGGCTCAAACGAGTCAAGAATGAAACTACAAGTTCATTCTAATTTTAAACAACCGAAAATGACGCTACAAGTTGTTTTCAACTTTAAACAAGTCTGGAATGAAACTAAAAGTTGTTTCCAACTTCAATCTAGCCAATAATGAAGCAACAAGTTGTTTCCGGGCTCCAACGAGTCAAGAATGAAACTACAAGTTGAATTTAATTTAAACAACCGAAAATGAAGCTACAAGTTGTTTTCAACTTCAAACGAGTCTGGAATGAAGCTACAAGTTGTTTCCAACTTTAATCTAGCCAATAATGAAGCAACAAGTTGTTTACATGCTCAAACGAGTCAAGTGTGAAACTACAAGTTGATTCTAATTTTAAACAACCGAAAATGAAGCTGCAAGTTGTTTTCAACTTCAAACAAGTCTGGAATGAAGCTACAAGTTGTTTCCAACTTCAATCTAGCCAATAATGAAGCAACAAGTTGTTTCCGGGCTCAAACGAGTCAAGAATGAAACTAAAAGTTGATTCTCATTTTAAACAACCGAAAATGAAGCTATAAGTTGTTTTCAACTTCAACCGAGTCTGAATGAAGCTACAAGTTGTTTCCAACTTCAATCTAGCCAATAATGAAGCAACAAGTTGTTTCCGGTCTCAAACGAGTCAAGAAGGAAACTACAAGTTGATTTTAATTTTAAACAACCGAAAATGAAGCTACAAGTTGTTTTCAACTTCAAACAAGTCTGGAATGAAACTACAAGTTGTTTCCAACTTCAAACTAGCCAATAATGAGGCAGCAAGTCGTTTCCGGGCTCAAACGAGTGAAGAATGAAACTACAAGTTCATTCTAATTTTAAACAACCGAAAATGACGCTACAAGTTGTTTTCAACTTTAAACAAGTCTGGAATGAAACTACAAGTTGTTTCCAACTTCAATCTAGCCAATAATGAAGCAACAAGTTGTTTCCGGGCTCCAACGAGTCAAGAATGAAACTACAAGTTGAATTTAATTTAAACAACCGAAAATGAAGCTACAAGTTGTTTTCAACTTCAAACGAGTCTGGAATGAAGCTACAAGTTGTTTCCAACTTCAATCTAGCCAATAATGAAGCAACAAATTGTTTACATGCTCAAACGAGTCAAGAGTGAAACTACAAGTTGATTCTAATTTTAAACAACCGAAAATGAAGCTACAAGTTGTTTTCAACTTCAAACAAGTCTGGAATGAAGCTACAAGTTGTTTCCAACTTCAATCTAGCCAATAATGAAGCAACAAGTTGTTTCCGGGTTCAAACGAGTCAAGAATGAAACTAAAAGTTGATTCTCATTTTAAACAACCGAAAATGAAGCTAGAAGTTGTTTTCAACTTCAACCAAGTCTGGGATGAAGCTACAAGTTCTTTCCAACTTCAATCTAGCCAATAATGAAGCAACAAGTTGTTTCCGGTCTCAAACGAGTCAAGAAGGAAACTACAATTTGATTTTAATTTTAAACAACCGAAAATGAAGCTACAAGTTGTTTTCAACTTCAAACGAGTCTGGAATGAAACTACAAGTTGTTTCCAACTTCAAACTAGCCAATAATGAGGCAGCAAGTTGTTTTCGGGCTCCAACGAGTCAAGAATGAAACTACAAGTTGAATTTAATTTAAACAACCGAAAATGAAGCTACAAGTTGTTTTCAACTTCAAACGAGTCTGGAATGCAGCTACAAGTTGTTTCCAACTTTAATCTAGCCAATAATGAAGCAACAAGTTGTTTACATGCTCAAACGAGTCAAGTGTGAAACTACAAGTTGATTCTAATTTTAAACAACCGAAAATGAAGCTGCAAGTTGTTTTCAACTTCAAACAAGTCCGGAATGAAGCTACAAGTTGTTTCCAACTTCAATCTAGCCAATAATGAAGCAACAAGTTGTTTCCGGGCTCAAACGAGTCAAGAATGAAACTAAAAGTTGATTCTCATTTTAAACAACCGAAAATGAAGCTATAAGTTGGTTTCAACTTCAACCGATTCTGAATGAAGCTACAAGTTGTTTCCAACTTCAATCTAGCCAATAATGAAGCAACAAGTTGTTTCCGGTCTCAAACGAGTCAAGAAGGAAACTACAAGTTGATTTTAATTTTAAACAACCGAAAATGAAGCTACAAGTTGTTTTCAACTTCAAACGAGTCTGGAATGAAACTAAAAGTTGTTTCCAACTTCAAACTAGCCAATAATGAGGCAGCAAGTCTTTTCCGGGCTCAAACGAGTCAAGAATGAAACTACAAGTTCATTCTAATTTTAAACAACCGAAAATGACGCTACAAGTTGTTTTCAACTTTAAACAAGTCTGGAATGAAACTACAAGTTGTTTCCAACTTCAATCTAGCCAATAATGAAGCAACAAGTTGTTTCCGGGCTCCAACGAGTCAAGAATGAAACTACAAGTTGAATTTAATTTAAACAACCGAAAATGAAGCTACAAGTTGTTTTCAACTTTAAACGAGTCTGGAATGAAGCTACAAGTTGTTTCCAACTTCAATCTAGCCAATAATGAAGCAACAAATTGTTTACATGCTCAAACGAGTCAAGAGTGAAACTACAAGTTGTTCTAATTTTAAACAACCGAAAATGAAGCTACAAGTTGTTTTCAACTTCAAACAAGTCTGGAATGAAGCTACAAGTTGTTTCCAACTTCAATCTAGCCAATAATGAAGCAACAAGTTGTTTCCGGGTTCAAACGAGTCAAGAATGAAACTAAAAGTTGATTCTCATTTTAAACAACCGAAAATGAAGCTAGAAGTTGTTTTCAACTTCAACCGAGTCTGGGATGAAGCTACAAGTTCTTTCCAACTTCAATCTAGCCAATAATGAAGCAACAAGTTGTTTCCGGTCTCAAACGAGTCAAGAAGGAAACTACAAGTTGATTTTAATTTTAAACAACCGAAAATGAAGCTACAAGTTGTTTTCAACTTCAAACGAGTCTGGAATGAAACTACAAGTTGTTTCCAACTTCAAACTAGCCAATAATGAGGCAGCAAGTCGTTTCCGGGCTCAAACGAGTCAAGAATGAAACTACAAGTTCATTCTAATTTTAAACAACCGAAAATGAAGCTACAAGTTGTTTTCAACTTTAAACAAGTCTGGAATGAAACTACAAGTTGTTTCCAACTTCAATCTAGCCAATAATGAAGCAACAAGTTGTTTCCAGGCTCCAACGAGTCAAGAATGAAACTACAAGTTGATTTTAATTTAAACAACGGAAAATGAAGCTACAACTTGTTTTGAACTTCAAACGAGTCTGGAATGAAGTTACAAGTTGTTTCCAACTTCAATCTAGCCAATAATGAAGCAACAAGTTGTTTACATGCTCAAACGAGTCAAGAGTGAAACTACAAGTTGATTCTAATTTTAAACAACCGAAAATGAAGCTACAAGTTTTTTCCAACTTCAATCTAGCCAATAATGAAGCCACAAGTTGTTTCCGGACTCAAACGAGTCAAGAATGAAACTAAAAGTTGATTCTCATTTTAAACAACCGAAAATGAAGCTACAAGTTGTTTTCAACTTCAAGCGAGTCTGGAATGAAGCTACAAGTTGTTTCCAACTTCAATCTAGCCAATAATGAAGCAACAAGTTGTTTACATGCTCAAACGAGTCAAGAGTGAAACTACAAGTTGATTCTAATTTTAAACAACCGAAAATGAAGCTACAAGTTGTTTCCAACTTCAATCTAGCCAATAATGAAGCAACAAGTTGTTTCCGGACTCAAACGAGTCAAGAATGAAACTAAAAGTTGATTCTCATTTTAAACAACCGAAAATGAAGCTACAAGTTGTTTTCAACTTCAAGCGAGTCTGGAATGAAGCTACAAGTTGTTTCCAACTTCAATCTAGCCAATAATGAAGCAACAAGTTGTTTCCGGTCTCAAACGAGTCAAGAAGGAAACTACAAGTTGATTTTAATTTTAAACAACCGAAAATGAAGCTACAAGTTGTTTTCAACTTCAAACGAGTCTGGAATGAAACTACAAGTTGTTTCCAACTTCAAACTAGCCAATAATGAGGCAGCAAGTCGTTTCCGGGCTCAAACGAGTCAAGAATGAAACTACAAGTTCATTCTAATTTTAAACAACCGAAAATGACGCTACATGTTGTTTTCAACTTTAAACAAGTCTGGAATGAAACTACAAGTTGTTTCCAACTTCAATCTAGCCAATAATGAAGCAACAAGTTGTTTCCGGGCTCCAACGAGTCAAGAATGAAACTACAAGTTGAATTTAATTTAAACAACCGAAAATGAAGCTACAAGTTGTTTTCAACTTCAAACGAGTCTGGAATGAAGCTACAAGTTGTTTCCAACTTCAATCTAGCCAATAATGAAGCAACAAATTGTTTACATGCTCAAACGAGTCAAGAGTGAAACTACAAGTTGATTCTAATTTTAAACAACCGAAAATGAAGCTACAAGTTGTTTTCAACTTCAAACAAGTCTGGAATGAAGCTACAAGTTGTTTCCAACTTCAATCTAGCCAATAATGAAGCAACAAGTTGTTTCCGGGTTCAAACGAGTCAAGAATGAAACTAAAAGTTGATTCTCATTTTAAACAACCGAAAATGAAGCTAGAAGTTGTTTTCAACTTCAACCGAGTCTGGGATGAAGCTACAAGTTCTTTCCAACTTCAATCTAGCCAATAATGAAGCAACAAGTTGTTTCCGGTCTCAAACGAGTCAAGAAGGAAACTACAATTTGATTTTAATTTTAAACAACCGAAAATGAAGCTACAAGTTGTTTTCAACTTCAAACGAGTCTGGAATGAAACTACAAGTTGTTTCCAACTTCAAACTAGCCAATAATGAGGCAGCAAGTTGTTTCCGGGCTCCAACGAGTCAAGAATGAAACTACAAGTTGAATTTAATTTAAACAACCGAAAATGAAGCTACAAGTTGTTTTCAACTTCAAACGAGTCTGGAATGAAGCTACAAGTTGTTTCCAACTTTAATCTAGCCAATAATGAAGCAACAAGTTGTTTACATGCTCAAACGAGTCAAGTGTGAAACTACAAGTTGATTCTAATTTTAAACAACCGAAAATGAAGCTGCAAGTTGTTTTCAACTTCAAACAAGTCTGGAATGAAGCTACAAGTTGTTTCCAACTTCAATCTAGCCAATAATGAAGCAACAAGTTGTTTCCGGGCTCAAACGAGTCAAGAATGAAACTAAAAGTTGATTCTCATTTTAAACAACCGAAAATGAAGCTATCAGTTGTTTTCAACTTCTTATTGATTGAGCATGTCAGACAGCTGAACAAAATCTCTAAAGATGCAGTAAAGATCATCAGAAGTGATAATGGCACTGAGTTCAAGAATTTTAAAATGGAGGAGTTCTGTAAAGAAAATGGCATTAAACAGGAATTTTCAGCACCTGGAACACCTCAACAAAATGGTGTTGTAGAAAGGAAGAACAGAACTCTGATTGAAGCTGCTAGAACCATGTTGGAGGAAGCAAAGTTACCAACCTACTTCTGGGCTGAAGCTGTGCAATCTGCTTGTTTCACACAGAATGCAACTCTGATTAACAAGCATGGAAAAACTCCATTTGAAATGGTTAAAGGCTGAAAACCAAATCTCAAATACTTCCATATTTTTGGATGTAAATGTTTTATTCTGAAAAATCATCCTGAACAGCTAACCAAATTTGATTTAAAAGCTGATGAAGGAATTTTTGTTGGTTATCCTTTATCAACAAAAGCCTTCAGAGTTTACAATCTGAGAACAAGGGTAATCATGGAATCCATTCATGTGTCCTTTGATGATAAGAAAAATACTGGAATGGAAGATTTTGAAGATCATGAGCAACTGGGATTTGAAGATGAAGATGCATTCTCTGATTCCATAAACTCTGACTCTGAGACAACATCAGAACATGTCACTTCAACTCATCAACCTCAAGCACATGTTGAGGGGGAGCACTTTCAAGATGAAAATCTGGATGAAAATGTTGCAGACTCAGCAGAAAACTCAAACTCTGATTCTGACTCCTCAAACTCTGATCATTCTGCATCAGAGAATCATGAGAACACATCTTCAGGGGGAGCATCAGAAACTCAGAATGCTCATGGAGATAGCATGAATAATGGGGGAGAGGCATCAGAGAATCAGAATGATACTGACATGGATCATGGGGGAGGATCTAGTTCCAGAAATCAACTGCCACATGAAAGAAAATGGACAAAGTCTCACACACCAGACTTGATCATTGGAGATCCAGATGCTGGAGTACAAACCAGAACTGCAACAGCAAATGAGTGTTTATTCCATTCATTTTTATCTCAGACAGAACCAAAGAAAGTGGAAGAAGCTTTAAAGGATGCAGACTGGGTAACAGCAATGCAGGAGGAGTTAAATGAATTTGAGAGAAATAAAGTCTGGACACTTGTACCAAGACCAAAGAATAGATCAATAGTTGGTACTAAGTGGGTTTTCAGGAACAAAACAGACAGTGATGGTGTAATTACAAGAAATAAAGCCAGACTGGTAGCTAAGGGATATTCTCAACAAGAAGGAATTGACTATGATGAGACCTTTGCCCCAGTTGCCAGATTGGAAGCAATCAGAATTTTCTTGGCTTATGCAGCACACAAGAAATTCAGAGTTTATCAGATGGATGTAAAGAGTGCTTTTCTCAATGGGGAGCTGGAGGAAGAGGTATATGTTGAACAACCTCCAGGATTTGTGGACACAAAATTTCCAGATCATGTCTACAGATTGGATAAAGCACTGTATGGACTAAAGCAAGCACCAAGAGCATGGTATAAAACTCTGGCTCAATTTCTTTTGGACAGTGGTTTCAACAGAGGTACAATTGACAAAACCTTATTCTATCTCAACCATGGTAATGATCTGCTTTTAGTTCAAGTTTATGTAGATGATATCATTTTTGGATCTACTAATCCTAAACTCTGTGAGAGATTCTCAAAGCTTATGCAGTCCAGATATCAGATGAGCATGATGGGAGAAATGAGCTATTTTCTGGGACTTCAAGTCAAACAGACTGATGAAGGTATTTTCATTAATCAGTCTAAATATACCAGGAATCTGCTAAAGAAATTTGGCATGCAGGATAGCTCAGCTACTACCACTCCAATGGCAACTGCCACTAAGTTAGATAAAGATACTGGTTCACCAGTAGAAATTACTAACTACAGAGGTATGATAGGCTCACTACTATATCTGACTGCTAGCAGACCTGATATCATGTTTGCAACCTGTCTCTGTGCAAGATTTCAAGCAGATCCAAGAGAACAACACCTTATAGCAGTCAAAAGGATTTTCAAATATCTCAAAGGAACAGTTGAGATGGGACTCTGGTATCCCAGAGAATCAGACTTTACACTTATTGGTTACTCTGATGCAGATTTTGCAGGATGCAAAATAGACAGAAAAAGCACAAGTGGAAGCTGTCAATTTCTTGGAGGAAGACTGGTTTCCTAGTTCAGTAAGAAACAAAAGTCAATTTCTACATCCACTGCAGAAGCAGAGTACATTGCTGCAGGAAGCTGCTGTGCTCAGATCTTATGGATGAAGAATCAACTACTGGACTATGGGTTAACTCTGACTCAAATTCCTATTTATTGTGATAACCAAAGTGCTATTGCTATGACAGGAAATCCAGTACAGCATTCCATGACCAAGCATATCAGCATAAGATATCATTTTATCAGAGAGCATGTGATGGAAGGGACAGTAGAACTTCATTTTGTCCCAACAGATCAGCAGTTGGCAGATATCTTCACCAAACCTCTGGCTGAAGCAACATTTACAAGACTTGTAAATGAATTAGGGATGATTACTGGTCCTCTCTAAACTCTGATACATTGCATGATATTATATCTGTTAGTAATTGTTGTTAATATCTTAATATGCAACTGCCTCTATTATTCTCTGATCTAAATTCTGATGATTATGCACTGATATGACAAACTCTGATAGTTAATCTCTGACCCGACAAACTCTGATGGTTAGAATTGTGACTGATATGAGATATTCTTGTGCAAAATGCTTTGCAAATATTTGAATTAAATCATGAAAAACTCTGAAGTCTGACTTTTGGGACATTAGATATGTGGAAATCTTTGTTACACAAATCATGATTTTAACTTGTTACCTAGACTGCCTTACTTCTTAAATATTAGATATGTATTCAGAGAAGAACTTGTCTTATTCCTCTTATGAGCTAAGAGTATTCAGGTCTCAGATATGGATCACATATTGGTTTTCTCAAAAAAAAAAAAAAAGAGAGAAAATTATTTCAGGTACTCCTTTGAGATCTTAGAAATTCTGTGAAAGGAAAGAACCATGTGCAATGCTGGTATTAAGCAAAATGCATCAGAAAATTATTTTTCTTGGTGACCTTTTACATTCTCTGATTACTGGAGAAATACTCTGATAAATAAAATCTGATGAAGGTTATAAGTCACTTACCCTGAGAAGTTTCCTTTCAGATGATACTTGTCTTACAAAAGAAGAGAAATCCTAAACTCTGATCCTTATTGTGAGACACTCGGCTTATGAGATGGATAAATCATTTTCTGCACATCTGATTCTTTCTAATTTTATTTGAGAAATTTGTCAATCTCTGTTACAATTAGAATAATCATGACAACACACACCTCTCACTCCACATCTGTGATTAACAAAAATTTATGACATTGAGTAATTTTTGATTAAAGTCAGATAACTATTTGCAAACTCTGAGGAAAAACTGGTTGCCAGATTTTCCTTATCTCTAATCAGTGCAAAATCTAATGACTAAATCGTTGTTCTATCTCATAATCTGACATTTATTTAAACTCTGGTCAATAGTCAAATCTTTGATTCAAGTCGGAGTTTAAAATAAATATATTTTGGTCAGATAAATATCAGATTTACTGTCAAACGGTACAAAATCTATTTGAATTCCTGAGTGGAGAAAAACACGGTAAATAATTGTGTTTTATCGGTAAATGGTGCAAGTCAGTACAGATTCACACGCTGCTCATAATTACTGCTCCACTACCGTTTTTTTTTACCGTTCAGAGTTTGCCACGTGTCCCACTAAAACTGAGAGTCAGTACATCGTGTATACATATATATATATCGATCTTGAAAATTATTTTCACTTTTTATACACGATTTCTACTCTCTCTCTCTCTCAAACTCTCATCTCATTTTCTCATCAGAAATCTGTCAAACATCTTACCTGCACTCTCATTTTTCAGAAAATGTCGACTACGGCATTTGAATTCGATGGTGCCAAGTTCGTAACCAATAACTATGCAGCGATTCTTGATAACTCTGAAGCCCCATCAGAGTTTCACTTGATACAGGACTTTCTGGCACATAGTGAGTTGATGTATGCCCTCACCCAGCCAGAAACATTCTCTCCTTCTCAAGTGCTCACTTTCTGGAGAACAGCTAGATATGATGATGGAGGTGATCACGGTTCCCCTTCTCTGACCTGTAATTATGAAGGTCAAGAATACTATGTCTCTCCAGCAACAGTGAGGAAGGCTCTCCATCTTACTAATCACAACAAGTTCGATTCTCCAGTACCCAATCAGACTTTAAGGGATATGATGACTTTCTTTGGGTATTCAGGAAGTACTGACAAGATTGGGGAGCTCAAGCGTCCACACCTCTGCAAGGAGTGGAGTTTCTTCTATGACTGCATTACCAGAGCTTTTGGGAACAAATGCAACAACTTTGATGCTATACCCATCTTTAGTCAGCAAATTGGGTATTCTCTGATCCACAATCTTAAACTTGATATTGCCTCTTCAATTCTAAGATCTATAGGGGATAGGAGAATAGAGAATATGAATATTGTTTACTATGCTAGATTCTGTCAGTTAATATTCTCTTACTGTTTTCCTAATGTGCCTATTCCTGAAGAAGGAAATGAGTTGCCCTTTAAACTAACCAAGAGGGCATTCACTGATTTGATTAAAAAGGACAGTAAGAAACCACAAGTACCTGTTTTTGCTGTTCCTGTAACTGTACAGGACAAATTGAAGCTGGTAATGCCAGAAAAGTATGATCCCATATTCTCTGATGAGAATATACCTTCTTCTTCCCACCAGCCAAAAGATGTACCATCCTCTGGTCCTTCCCAAAAAGGGCCAGTTGTAAAATCTGACCAACAACCATCCTCTAGTCCTTCCCAAAAAGGGCCAGTTGTAACATCTTCACCTACCAGGGTGCTGAGGTCTTCAAAATCACCATCCAAACCATCTCATCCACCTAGGAAGAGAAGATTTTTGCAGCAGATCTCAGACTCTGATTCTGACAATGAACCAGTCCCCACTCCTCTTGTCTCCAGGCCAAGGAAGAAGATCAAGCCCACATCCACAATCACTGATCTTACTGTGGACCCTCCTCAGGAATCCATGGTTAACCCTCTTGAGATGGTCACAGTCTCTGATCCTGTAATGGTAGAACCATTATCTGCAGTACCTCTAAGAACTTCATCAGAACATACTCCAGAAACTGAGATTCCTATATCAGAAGAGAATCCTCAATCAGAGGAACCTGTGCCACAACCTACAGATGCTGGTATACCTTCTTCAGCACAAACTTGTTCAGGAACAACTCCAGAAGAACATGTGCCTACTCCAGAAGCACATGTGCCTACTCCAGAGGAACATATTTCTACTCCTGAGATTGCTCAGGAAACTCTGATTCCTGTTGAAGACTTTGTTGCAGCTCCTGATCAGGAGATCTTAGGTGCTGCAAACTCTGATGAAATTACAGCTCCTCTGTGTTCTAATACAATCAGCATCAAAGCTCATGGTGATGATGATGAGACTGAAGTAACCTCTGTTCCACCTGTTGACTCAGGATCTCGTATAGCTGAAATCTCAGCTTTGCTCAGAGAAAGCATTTCAGTCAGGGAAGATTCTCCAATTCCAACATTCTCTCCAATCAGAGATTCTTCACCTGTCAAAGTCTCTTCACCTGTCAGAGATTCTACACCAGCTCCTGATTCTGCAATTCCTCACCTTGTGTCTACAAAGAGCAAGGTTTGTACATTGACTTACACCAGGAATATGCACAGAGCCCCACCCTCTTCTGTGGAAGCCAGGCTGTCTTCTATTGAATCCACTCAGAGATCAATGCAGCAAACTCTGGCTGACTTGAGCTCATCTGTGGCTCAGCTGGTACAATTTCTCAACTCCAATGCTTTGAATTCTAATGATGTCAAAAAGGGGGAGAAAGTACTTAAAGACAAATGCAAGGTTGATCAGCACCAGAGAAAGCCAGATGATGAGGAGGAGGATGAAGAAAAGAAGAAAGCTGAAAAGTCTGATAAGTCTGAAAATACAAACTCTGACATGGTCTTACATACTCAGACTGAGGGAAATAGGAGAGATAAGGCTGGAAGCAGCTCAGCTACTCAAACTCAGACTACCAAATCTCAACCTCTGATACCAGCTGACAGTAAATCAAGAGCTCTCTCAGAGCAACTAATTGAGCTTGGTAATCCTGAATCTAAGATTTTGAGTCACACAGTGAAGATTCAGGGAGAGGAAACAACCTTATTCTACAAAGCCCCTACACAACTGGATTTTGATGAAGCAGTTGCAAAGAATATATTTGAACAAGAAAATCCAGGGGTGTCAATTCAAGATATTAGAAGGGAAGAAGAAAGGTTGGCTGCTGAGAAGAAGAAGATCAGCAAATCTAAGTCTGATGAAAAGTTTGATGAAAAGAAAGCAAAGTCTGATGGAAAGAAACAGATCACTGATTCCTCCTCAAAGAAATTACCATCTTTAAAAAGAAAAGGAATAGTGATCAGTGAAGTCAACTATGCTGATATCAATAGGCCCAGAGTTTATCAGAAGAAGTCTGACTCTGATTCCAGTGAAAAAGGGAAAAATGTCATAGATGGTGTTCCATCTAAAAAGAAGGATGAATCAGAAGTTAAACAAACTCTTACAACTATTCCTGAGTCCATTGATCAGAATTTAGCCTCTGACACTGCTCAAGCTAAAAATATGAAGGAAGATAAGCTGGAGTCAGCTGAAGTAAAAGCTTCTTGGATAAAGTCAACCTCTGACAAGGCTCAAGTTGATACAGTTGAACCAAAGAAGAAGAGCTTATTTGGAAGCCTTGGTACAGGACAGTACAAGGAAAGCTCCTTGTTCACTCAAATCAGAGACAAAGGAACAAGAGGAAAGGAAGCAAGGGACACAACAGGTCTAGGTCATAAGAAAGAGAAAATCCAGACCAGTGATGCAACTGTCTTCAGAGATCCATATCCTCTTACTGAGAAGGCTGGAGAAGTTGTTACACAGAAAGACCTTGACAAAATAGAATCAGTATAAATTCTGATGGATACTCATGATGGACCAGAAGATAAAGAGAAAATTGCTATATTTTTGGAATCTGGCAGAGTTTACAGAATTTCTGAAGCTGATCTATTAATAAAATCTCTAAGGGAACTTGAGCATATTCATTATATGCTTGAGATAAAGAATGAAGCAACCAAGAGATGGTCTGAAAGGCTGAAGAGAACTATCCAAGAAAAGAGAAGATTTTATGGGATAAATTCTGATGCTGAATATGTGCCTAAGATAACTCAAGAAGATGGTTCAGAGATTGATATGATCAAAAATAGCTCTGTTATGGAGACTATAGCTGGAACCAGAATTTTGGGTTACAATAATGAAGCTGACAGACCAGGAGCTATTCAATTAGGAGAAGCTATGAAAAGGTGCAAGGCAAGAGCCTTGAGATCAGCTATATACCAGACAGGAGAAGACAATGAAGAGTTAAAGACTGTCAAAGCTCAGATGATACAGACTCTGAAACAGATTGAAGAAGATTTGATCACTCTGTTTGTCAAGGAGAGCTATGGATATAGACTGATTGGCTAGTTAGCTTCTGCTAGTTCTGTAAGTTGTAATTAGTTCTGCTTATTCTGAAAGTAATAATTAATTTTTGCAGATTAGTTACTTCATGCATTTGTCCTTGATTATTTTTGACATCATCAGTATATATATATATATAACTTGTTCATTCTGTCTAATGTACAAGTTGGGGGAGATTGTTACATATTTGATGATGTCACAGGTATTTAACTTGTTTAGTGTGCAGAAATGAAGATCAGAGTTTAATCTAGGATCAGAGTTTAACGACTGCCAGCTGGATCAGAATTTGTATGATCAGAGTTTGCAGGCGGCTGATTTCTAGGAGAAGATCTGGATAAGCAAAGAAAGAGAATATCAAGGAAGATATGCAAATCAGAACATGGAAAAGATAGCTACTGATTAGATTATTTTAGGAAGCAGATAAATGTAAATCAATCAGTAGATATCATGTAACTGTGTATATAAACACAGCTTAGGGTTTACTCTAGAGGAGTTATCAATTGAATATCATTCGTGTAACCTAGCAGCTCTTAGTGATAAATTATAAATCACTAAGAGATTATTTGTAAGCTACTGTGAATTGTGAATAAGAGATTAGTTGATTTATTCTCTTATACTTGTGTTTTGTCTTTGACTGTGTTCACTATATTACCCTATATATAGTGAGTTTATTCGGCCTAACATTTTAAATTTAAACAACCGAAAATGAAGCTACAAGTTGTTTTCAACTTCAAACGAGTTTGGAATGAAACTACAAGTTGTTTCCAACTTCAAACTAGCCAATAATGAAGCAGCAAATCGTTTCCGGGGTCAAACGAGTCAAGAATGAAACAACAAGTTCATTCTAATTTTAAACAACCGAAAATGAAGCTACAAGTTGTTTTCAACTTCAAACAAGTCTGGAATGAAGCTACAAGTTGTTTCCAACTTCAATCTAGCTAATAATGAAGCAACAAGTTGTTTCCGGGCTCAAACGAGTCAAGAATGAAACTAAAAGTTGATTCTCATTTTAAACAACCGAAAATGAAGCTACAAGTTGTTTTCAACTTCAAGCGAGTCCGGAATGAAGCTACAAGTTGTTTCCAACTTCAATCTAGCCAATAATGAAGCAACAAGTTGTTTCCGGTCTCAAACGAGTGAAGAAGGAAACTACAAGTTGATTTTAATTTTAAACAACCGAAAATGAAGCTACAAGTTGTTTTCAACTTCAAACGAGTCTGGAATGAAACTACAAGTTGTTTCCAACTTCAAACTAGGCAATAATGAGGCAGCAAGTCGTTCCCGGGCTCAAACGAGGCAAGAATGAAACTACAAGTTCATTCTAATTTTATACAACCGAAAATGAAGCTACAAGTTGTTTTCAACTTTAAACAAATCTGGAATGAAACTACAAGTTGTTTCCAACTTCAATCTAGCCAATAATGAAGCAACAAGTTGTTTCCGGGCTCCAACGAGTCAAGAATGAAACTACAAGTTGATTTTAATTTAAACAACCGAAAATGAAGCTACAACTTGTTTTCAACTTCAAACGAGTCTGGAATGAAGCTACAAGTTGTTTCCAACTTCAATCTAGCCAATAATGAAGCAACAAGTTGTTTACATGCTCAAACGAGTCAAGAGTGAAACTACAAGTTGATTCTAATTTTAAACAACCGAAAATGAAGCTACAAGTTGTTTCCAACTTCAATCTAGCCAATAATGAAGCAACAAGTTGTTTCCGGACTCAAACGAGTCAAGAATGAAACTAAAAGTTGATTTTAATTTTAAACAACCGAAAATGAAGCTACAAGTTGTTTTCAACTTCAAACGAGTCTGGAATGAAACTACAAGTTGTTTCCAACTTCAAACTAGCCAATAATGAAGCAGCAAGTCGTTTTCGGGCTCAAACGAGTCAAGAATGAAACTACAAGTTGATTCTAATTTTAAACAACCGAAAATGAAGCTACAAGTTGTTTTCAACTTCAAACGAGTCTGGAATGAAGCTACAAGTTGTTTCCAACTTCAATCTAGCCAATAATGAAGCAACAAGTTGTTTACATGCTTAAACGAGTCAAGAATGAAACTACAAGTTGATTCTAATTTTAAACAACCGAAAATGAAGCTACAAGTTGTTTTCAACTTCAAACGAGTCTGGAATGAAGTTACAAGTTGTTTCCAACTTCAAACTAGCCAATAATGAAGCAACAAGTTGTTTCCGGGCTCCAACGAGTCAAGAATGAAACTACAATGTTGATTTTAATTTAAACAACCGAAAATGAAGCTACAAGTTGTTTTCAACTTCAAACGAGTCTGGAATGATACTAATTAAAAGTTCGAACAGAATATTAACCTTAATCGCTAAGGCGCAAGCGATTCAAATCCACGTCTTCTATTGTATTCCTTGATTCTCCTTGGACGAAGTGTGGCCTTCGATCTCCCAAGGTGTGCCTCTCCTTAAAGCTCCGAAAACCCAAAACCCTAGCTGTCTCCTTGAGAAAAACGTCTGCCTCTCTCTGACTCTAGGATTAATTCGTTTTGGTGTGTCTTTCAGCTTTAGGAGAACGAGAATATATATAGGCTACAGCAGGGATCATGGATCATTAGGTCAGGCCTTCCAATGACATTCCGGGCCAGGCCCAATGTTATTAAATATTAATTCTATCCACTAAAGAACTAATATTTGCACTACCTTTTCTAATTCCGTAAATTAATTATTTAATTCGGCTCCCATATTAATTGCTTATAAATTCCCCATGTTTAAGATATCGCATGTCCATTAATTAAATTAATTTCTGACAATTAATTTAATCAATATCTTTTATCCTTGATCATCCACTCAACCTTATAATTATGCAAGAACAAATCTGCTCGCAGGATTAAAGCATAATTGTCTTTATGAGCTTTCAAGAGGACATCATCACCCGAATATATTTTTCGGACACGGTTTCCTTCTATAGTCAATATCCCACTCTGTATATAATGTCATTGCCCAATACATAAATTCGTAATTTAAAATAAATTACTTAATTTATGAGTCAAGGCATGTGCATTAAATACAAGTGTGAATCACTATATCCGGATTAAGAACTTAAGCATTAATAACATCATAGAATCTTAATTCTTTATTGTCAGAATTAAAGAAACAATTATTCTACTATTTTGATCCCGTTCAATATACACAAAGTATATAATGTATTATTCAATAGTCAAGATAAACTATTTCCAAATAATACTTCAGCCGTTCTAGTGGTTTGTCTAACACCACCTCGACTGTGAACCTTTATTATATTATATAAGGAGTCTGACAATCTAATCTTCTGCTATCCCATTTGATACTAGATTGTCTACAATATATAATATACAGACAATGTGAAAACATGCATTCAAGATTCTCAAATAATTATTATATACTTCAAACGAATATTTTAGTATAACCCTAACAATCTCCCACTTATACTCAAGATATTCTTTGAGTATATCAGTGTTTATTACAAGCAATCCACTACCAACTATAATAACTATGTGACCAAGTATCTGACTCCTATCGCTTCCACGTGCTCCTGAAAAGCCTTAGCTGGTAAGCTCTTCGTGAAAGGATCTGCCCGGTTATCCTTCGATGCTATGTCAGCCACAATGATATCTCCTCGCTTAACGAACTGTCGTATGAGGTGATACTTACGCTCTATGTGTTTCGCTGCCTTATGGGCCCGCGGTTCCTTGGTATTCGCCACAGCACCAGTGTTATCACAATAAATCGTGATTTGCTGTGGCAGATTAGGAACCACACCCAAATCCAGCAGGAAGTTTCGGAACCATATAGCCTCTTTGGCTGCCTCCGAGGCTGCCACATATTCGGCTTCCATGGTTGAGTCCGCGATGCATTTCTGCTTCACACTCCTCCATATTACGGCTCCACCTCCCAAAGTAAAAACACATCCCGAGGTGGACTTTCTCTTATCCTTATCCGTCTGGAAATCCGAATCGGTATATCCCAGAGGCAATAAATCAGAGGACTTGTAAACCAACATATACTCCTTAGTCCTTCGCAGGTACTTGAGTATTGCTTTTACAGCACTCCAATGTTCATGTCCTGGGTTTGACTGGTATCTGCTAACCATGCCCACGGCAAAGCAGATATCAGGCCTCGTACATAACATTGCATACATTAGGCTCCCACATGCCGAAGCATAAGGAACTGCCTTCATGTTCTCTATCTCCTTAGGTGTCGAAGGACACTGCCTCTTTGATAGAGTAACTCCATGTCTGAAGGGTAAATTACCCTTCTTGCAGTCCTGCATGTTAAAACGAGCTAATACGTCATCTATGTAGGGCTCTTGAGATAAAGCCAACATCCTTTTCTTGCGATCCCTTATAAGTTTGATCCCAAGGATGTATGCTGCTTCACCTAAGTCCTTCATTTCAAATTGTTTGAACAACCATGCCTTTATTGAAGACAACATCTTAACATTGTTTCCAATGAGTAAAATGTCATCAACATAAAGCACTAGAAAAACCACTGCATTTCCCTCACATCTCTTATACACGCATGCTTCGCTTGGACATTGATCAAATCCATATGACTGGACTGCCTGATCAAAGCGAATGTTCCAATACCTAGAAGCTTGTTTAAGTCCATAAATAGACCTCTTCAGCTTACAAACAAGATGCTCTTGGCCTTCTTTAATGAATCCCTCTGGTTGCTGCATATAGATGGTTTCCTCAAGATTTCCATTAAGGAAAGCTGTCTTGACATCCATTTGCCAAATCTCATAATCGAGATGAGCTGCTATAGATAAAAGAATACGGATTGACTTAAGCATGACTACTGGCGAAAAGGTTTCCTCATAATCGATACCTACTTTCTGAGTATACCCTTTCGCAACAAGTCTTGCTTTCCAGGCTTTCACCTTTTTGTCTGATCCCCTCTTTTTCTTGTAGACCCACTTACATCCAATAGGTTTTACACCTTTGGGTGGTTCCACGAGCTCCCAGACCTGATTAGAATACATTGATTCCATCTCAGAATCCATTGCCTTTTGCCAAAGACTTGCATCTTTGTCCTGTATTGCCTCTTCGTATGTCCGGGGATCATCATCATGTTCACCAGAGACCAAGTCCGAAGACTCTCCCAAAAACATGAATCTGTCGGGCTGTCGAACAACCCTCCCACTACGACGAGGAACTGGTGCGGTATTAGTGACCGGTTGCACAGTCTGCTGTGGTTGTTCTACTTGTACTACAGGTTCATTTTTCGTCCCTCCCACTAGTTCTTCTAAAACGATACTACTCTTGGGTTTGTGATTCATTATATAGTCTTCCTCTAAGAATCTTGCATTGGTGCTAACAGTGACATCCCGATCCTTAGGACTATAAAATAAATAACCTTTTGTTCCCATGGGGTAGCCTACAAACACCTTTACTTCTGTACGAGATTCTAGCTTAGTCGCGTTCTTGTTCAGCACATGTGCTAGACAACCCCATATCCGAATGTGTCTCAGACTCGGTTTGTCCCCGGTCCACAATTCTAAAGGGGTTTTAGGAACCGACTTAGAAGGTACTAAGTTCAGAAGATAAGCTGCTGTCTCTAAGGCATGTCCCCAAAAGGACTTGGGTAAATCCGAATAACTCATCATCGATCTAACACTCTCTAAAAGAGTCCGGTTCCTTCTCTCTGCTACACCGTTCTGCTGGGGTGTGCCTGGTGCAGTCAACTGGGATTCTATCCCATTCTCTGATAAATATTCCCTGAATTCCCCAAGCAAGTATTCGCCCACCACGATCAGATCGTAGTGACTTGATACTTTTATTATGTCGCTTCTCCGTTTTAGCTTTGTACTCTTTGAATTTCTCAAAGCACTCAGACTTACGGCGCAACAAATAAACGTATCCATATCTAGAATAATCGTCAATAAAAGTGACGAAATACTCATAACCACCTCTTGCTTGGATATTCATAGGTCCACATAAATCAGAGTGAACCAATCCTAACACTTCTTTGGCTCTATTCCCCTTTGCCTTAAAAGGCCTATTGGTCATTTTACCTTCCAAGCAGGATTCACAAACTGGAAATGGCTCCACTGCCAATGAGCCTAAAGGCCCGTCTACTACCAGTCTTTGAATCCTCCTCAAGTTAATATGACCTAATCTCAAGTGCCAAAGATATGTTTGGTTCAAACTAGAAGGTTCCTTTCTTTTATTAGAGGTAGAAGATGTGTTATTCAATACCCTATGTTGTAGTTGCAGTGCGGGTTGACTAGGATTAATTATATACAAATTGTCTTGCAATGTACCAGAACATATAATCCGTTTATTCATCATAATAGAAACATTACGATCCAAACAAACATTATAACCATCCATAGCAAGTTTAGAAACCGAAATCAAATTCCTTCTAAAAGAAGGTACAAGACAATTGTTCAAAACCAAAATCCTATCAGAACCAAAAGATAAATGAATAACTCCTACTGCAACTACTGCTACTTTCGTAGCATCTCCCGTGAACACGTAGATCTCACCATCTCTAAGCATTCTGGATTGCTGGAACCCCTGCATAGAGTTACAAACATGATCAGTGGCTCCAGTATCTACACACCAAGTGCTCGTAGATATAGCCGCTACAAATGTTTCTGTAACTAGAGAAAGAGACATACCAGTATCGTTTGTCTTCTTAGGAAGAGGACAATCCTTTTTCCAGTGACCCGACTGCTTGCACCGGTAGCACTTCCCTTTAGGCTTTTTCACACCACCTTGAACTCCCACTGCCTTCACAGCTTTCTGTGTCTGAGCCTTTTTCTTCTTCTTATTGCCTTTCGGCTTAGAGGAAGAACCTTTCTCAGCCACATTCACTTGAACACTCTGGCGAAATAATCCTTCAGCTGCCTGAAGTTCTGTCAGCAGTTCCGCAAGACTATACTGCCTCTTGTTCATGTTGTAATTCAAGCGGAACTGCTCAAAACTCTTGGGCAAGCTCATAAGGATAATGTCAATCTGGGTTTCCCCGTCAAGCTCTGCACCAAGGATCTCTATCTCATTCAGATGTGACATCATCTTGAGAACATGATCCCTTACAGGTGTACCTTCAGCCATCTGAGTGTTCATTAAAGCCTTCATGGCTACTTGCCTAGCAGCCCTATTCTAATCTCCAAAAAGTTCTTTGAGATTAAAGATCATATCCGAAGCAGTGGCCATAGCCTGATGCTGATGCTGCAAAACACCCGACATTGCTGCCAGAATGTAACATCGCGACATCTCATCAGCCTTTGTCCACCGCTTATAATACTCTTTCTCCTCATCAGGAGCATCAGCAGCGGGCTGCTCAGGCTTGGGTTCATAAGTGCAAAACTTGTACTCCTCAGCAGTCAACACAATGTCCAAATTACGTTTCCATTCAATATAGTTAGGTCCGGTAAGTTTGTTATCCTTAAGTATGGTGAACAGTGGATTAAACCCCATTATATCCTGAGAATCATGCATGAAAAAATCACATTACACATAAAGAAGGGTGCATAAAAAATTAAGTCCTATTGGTTCCTCTAACAATTATTAAAATTAAATGCACTAACGTTTAAACACCATAAGTTTCTGGTACGTCACGATGGGTGACATGTATACCACCTAAATTTGTTTAAACGTTACTTCGGTCCTATTACTAAACAATAAGCCACGTTGGGGTGGTCTATATTATTTTTCATAGCTAAGTGTATACCATCATCAAATCTTAAATTACCCGAAACCTATGGAACTTGGTACGCCACGATGGGCAGCATGTATACCTTCCAATATTTCTCAAATAGAATACTTCAATTCAATATTCGTGTCTGGTTTGACTTCTAGGCAGTGGAGGAGTCACATCGGTCTCACTTAATACCCATAAGCCTTCGAAATCGCCCAAAATCAGAGATAAAGAAAATCCGTATCTATTCGTATTAATTTAAGAAGTTTGTTCCAGTAATAACTATAACATTCTAGACACCATAAATTACATGCCATGATGGGTGACGTATACATAATTTATATTCGCCTTATATGTTAAATTACATACAAACAATGATGGAGACCATGGGATTTAATACAATATTAACTCCCTCTCCCACTTAGAATTTTCTTTGAGGATTTTAATCTAGATGCATCGCCCTATGTTATTTCTTCGAAGTCCACATGCATACTATCATGGTTATAGCAACATAAAGAACACATAAAGAACACATAACATGGTAGCATACTAGCATGATTAAAGCATTAATTAAAAACATCCCTATGTCCATGTCATTCTAGCATGCGAAGGGTTAGTATCACATGGCATAACAACACAAACAAGAAACACATAATAACAATAATCAATAATCATAATAAAGCACATCCACTATTATGGCCCCGGAAAAATCAGCTTCGAATTCATCCTTCGTCAGAATCCAGATCTGTCCAGAAAACTTCGAGAGCCCGTTTGGAGGCCTAAACGGCCTCAGAATGCCTCGAAAAACTCCGGAAAACACCTTTGAAATCACCTCAACCGGGATTCCTTGGATTGTGGCTAGCTTCGTCTCGTTTTGCCGTCTCCGAAAAGTGCTCATTCGCCCAAATCAGACATCGTATGCAAAAGTTACGCCCAAAACAGTGCAGCACCCCCGAAACCCTAATCGCAGCAGCGGAAGATCCTTGTTTCTTGCAGCCCCGTTGATCAAACAATTACATACTAATTGTACAGACGAACCAGCATATTCTATTACATCAGATCATAATCTAAAACAATTACAAATTGAATTACAAGATTAAACTATCACGATCAACCCTCGTGATTTACAACAGCCACGATAAACCACGTGGAATCCAAACATAACAGAATAATTAAAACACGGCCTTAACAGTGGACAACAACCTGCATCACAGAATCACTATATACATGCATATATAATCATGACATGGACTACATATCATAAATCACAGAACCGCAACCTCGCTCTGATACCATTGTAGGAACAATCGGACCTTGGTCCTGCGTTTTATGATACTAATTAAAAGTTCGAACAGAATATTAACCTTAATCGCTACGGCGCAAGCGATTAAAATCCACGTCTTCTACTGTAATCCTTGATTCTCCTTGGACGAAGTGTGGCCTTCGATCTCCCAAGGCGTGCCTCTCCTTAAAGCTCCGAAAACCCAAAACCCTAGCTGTCTCCTTGAGAAAAACGTCTGCCTCTCTCTGACTCTAGGATTAATTCGTTTTGGTGTGTCTTTCAGCTTTAGGAGAACGAGAATATATATAGGCTACAGCAGGGATCATGGATCATTAGGTCAGGCCTTCCAATGACATTCCGGGCCAGGCCCAATGTCATTAAATATTAATTCTATCCACTAAAGAACTAATATTTGCACTACCTTTACTAATTCCGTAAATTAATTATTTAATTCGGCTCCCATATTAATTGCTTATAAATTCCCCATGTTTAAGATATCGCATGTCCATTAATTATATTAATTTCTGACAATTAATTTAATCAATATCTTTTATCCTTGATCATCCACTCAACCTTATAATTATGCAAGAACAAATCTGCCTGCAGGACTAAAGCATAATTGTCTTTATGAGCTTTCAAGAGGACATCATCACCCGAATATATTTTTCGGACACGGTTTCCTTCTATAGTCAATATCCCACTCTGTATATAATGTCATTGCCCAATACATAAATTCGTAATTTAAAATAAATTACTTAATTTATGAGTCAAGGCATGTGCATTAAATACAAGTGTCAATCACTATATCCGGATTAAGAACTTAAGCATTGATAACATCATAGAATCTTAGTTCTTTATTGTCAGAATTAAAGAAACAATTATTCTACTATTTTGATCCCGTTCAATATACACAAAGTATATAAGTATTATTCAATAGTCAAGATAAACTATTCCCAAATAATACTTCAGCCGTTCTAGTGGTTTGTCTAACACCACCTCGACTGTGAACCTTTATTATATTATATAAGGAGTCTGACAATCTAATCTTCTGCTATCCCATTTGATACTAGATTGTCTACAATATATAATATACAGACAATGTGAAAACATGCATTCAGATTCTCAAATGCCTAGTTTGGAAGTTGGAGAAACAACTTGTAGTTTCATTCCAGACTCGTTTGAAGTTGAAAACAACTTGTAGCTTCATTTCGGTTGTTTAAAATTAAAATAAACTTGTAGTTTCTTCTGACTCGTTTGAGACCGGAAACAACTTGTGCTTCTTATTGGCTAGATTGAAGTGTGAAACAACTTGTAGCTTCATTCCCAGACTCGCTTGAAGTTGAAAACAACTTGTAGCTTCATTTCGGTTGTTTAAAATGAAATCAACTTTTAGTTTCATTCTTGACTCGTTTGAGCCCGGAAACAACTTGTTGCTTCATTATTGGCTAGATTGAAGTTGAGAAACAACTTGTAGCTTCATTCCAGACTGTTTGAAGTTGAAAACAACTGTAGCTTCATTTTCGGTGTTTAAAATTAGAATGAACTTGTTGTTTTCATTCTTGACTCTTTGAGCCGGAAACACTTTGCTGCTTCATTATTGGCTAGTTGAAGTTGGAAACAACTTGTGTTTCATTCCAGACTCGTTTGAAGTTGAAAACAACTTGTAGCTTCATTTTCGGTTGTTTAAAATTAAAATCAACTTGTAGTTACATTCTTGACTCGTTTGAGACCGAAACAACTTGTTGCTTCATTATTGGCTAGATTGAGTTGGAAACAACTTGTAGCTCATTCCAGACTCGCTTGAAGTGAAAACAACTGTAGCTTCATTTCGGTTGTTTAAAATGAATCAACTTTTAGTTTCATTCTTGTCTCGTTTGAGTCCGGAAAACTTGTTGCTTCATTATTGGCTAGATTGAAGTTGGAAACAACTTGTAGCTTCATTTTCGGTTGTTTAAAATTAGAATCAACTTGTAGTTTCACTCTTGACTCGTTTGAGCATGTAAACAACTTGTTGCTTCATATTGGCTAGATTGAAGTTGGAAACAACTTGTAGCTTCATTCCCATCGCTTGAAGTTGAAAACAACTTGTAGCTTCAATTTCGGTTGTTTAAAATTAGAATCAACTTTTAGTTTATTCTTGACTCGTTTGAGCCCGGAAAACTGTTGCTTCATTATTGGCTAGATTGAAGTTGGAAACAACTTGTAGGTTCATTCCAGACTTGTTGAAGTTGAAAACAACTGTAGCTTCATTTTCGGTTGTTTAAAATTAGAATGAACTTGTTGTTTCATTCTTGACTCGTTTGAGCCCGGAAACGACTTGCTGCTTCATTATTGGCTAGTTTGAAGTTGGAAACAACTTGTAGTTCATTCCAGACTCGTTTAAGTTGAAAACACTTGTAGCTTCATTTTCGTTGTTTAAAATTAAAATAACTTGTAGTTTCCTTCTTGACTCGTTTGAGACGGAAACAACTTGTTGCTTCATTATTGGCTAGATTGAAGTTGAAAACAACTTGTAGCTTCATTCCAGACTCGCTTGAAGTTGAAACAACTTGTAGCTTCAATTTCGGTTTTTAAAATGAGAATCAACTTTTAGTTTCATTCTTGACTCGTTTGAGTCCGGAAACAACTTGTTGCTTCATTATTGGCTAGATTGAAGTGAGAAACAACTTGTAGCTTCATTTTCGGTGTTTAAAATTAGAATCAACTTGTAGTTCACTTTTGACTCGTTTGAGCATGTAAACAACTTGTGCTTCATTATTGCTAGATTGAAGTTGGAAACAACTTGTAGCTTCATTCCAGACTCGTTTGAAGTTGAAAACAAGTTGTAGCTTCATTTTCGGTTGTTTAAATTAAAATCAACTTGTAATTCATTCTTGACTCGTTGGAGCTCGAAAACAACTTGTGCTTCATAGTGGCTAGATTGAAGTTGGAAAAACTTGTAGTTTCATTCCAGCTTGTTTAAAGTTGAAAACAACTTGTAGCTTCATTTTCGGTTGTTAAAATTAGAATGAACTTGTAGTTTCATTCTTGACTCGTTTGGCCCGGGGAAACGACTTGCTGCCTCATTATTGCCTAGTTTGAAGTTGAAACAACTTGAGTTCATTCCAGACTCGTTGAATGGAAAACAACTTGTAGCTTCATTTTCGCGGTTTTTAAAATTAAAATCAACTTGTAGTTTCCTTCTTGACTCGTTTGAGACGGAAACAACTTGTTGCTTCGTTATTGGCTAGATTGAAGTTGGAAACAACTTGTAGCTTCATTCCAGATCGCTTGAAGTTGAAAACAACTTGTAGCGTCATTTCGGTTGTTTTAAAATGAGAATCAACTTTTAGTTTCATTCTTGACTCGTTTGACCCGAAGAGGAAAACCAACTTGTTGCTTCATTATTGGCTAGATTGAAGTGGAAACTGTTAGGGTTATACTAAAATATGTCTTTGAAGTATATAAACAATTT